>NW_022453769.1:0-1075 GCF_009761245.1 Sapajus apella
CACGGCCAGCTGTTGATCCTGGAACATTTTTTCAAGTTCAGGTTCTCAGGAGGCAGCGTCCCCTGGGCTAAGCTCGACCATCTGCAAGCGCCCGGCACGTGGACTGCTGTCCTGGGTCAGGCGCCCACCTGGGTCCAGCCAGCTGTGGTCCAGGCGGACCAAGCCACGTGACACACGTCGCCAGCACTGCGTTGGTCAGGGTTCTCCTGACCACAGGAGAACGGAAACCACAGGATGTGTGTCAGTGTGTGTGTGTGTGTGTGTGTGTGTGTGTATGCGTGTGAGAGAGAGGGATGCAGAGAGAGAGGTGGGGGTTGAGGGCGAGGAGAGAGGCAGAAAGAGGGGTGTATTTAAGGAGCTGGCTGAGCAGACGGTTGGAGGCTTGCCAAGTCCAGGGTCTGCAGGGGGCTGGCTCCACGCCTCTCACACCACCTGCTCCCCACGCAGGACCAGAGCGCGGGGAGGCAGCCGCCCGCCTGTGCCCCCCAGATGCAGCTCTCTGTGCATCTCTCTGTCTCACACACACACATGCATGCACACACACGCATGTACACACATCTGTGGTTTCCATTTCTCTGGAGAACCCTGACCAACCCAGTGTTGACAATGTGTGTCATGTGACCTGGGCCTGCGGACGGCAGCTGGACCCAGTGGGCGCCTGACTCAGGACAGCGGTCCACGTGGTGGCCACTCACTGATGCCACAGCTCCCGTCAAAAGCTGCCTCTGCTGCTGGTGGAATCTCCTCCTGCTCACAGGAGGCCAGCGTTGGTTCTGTTAAGGCCTTCAACTGATGGGGCGAGGCCCACCCATACCGCAGAGGACAGTCAGCTTTACTCAAAGTCTGCTGAAGTAAATGTTACTGTCCTCTAAAAACTCCTTCACAGAAACGTCTAGAATAATGTCCAATCACATATCTGGGTGCAGTGGCCCAGCCAAGGTCAACATAAAATTCAGCCTCACAGGCAGGCAGCCAGCATGGCTGAGGACGGGGCTCCTTCACTTAGAAGGTGCAAATGAGGCAGGCAGCTGAGATGGAGACCACTTAGAGGGGTCAGAATTCAAACAGCCGAACG
>NW_022453770.1:0-645 GCF_009761245.1 Sapajus apella
ATATTCCAAAAAGCTGCGTTTGGATATTCCTGAGTGAATGGGAGTATAGGGTTTAATGAGAAATATCTTGCTCTAAAACAAGAACGGAGCTATGTAACAGAATGATTATCAAGGTGTATATTAAACTTATAGAGTTAAACAATTGTGTGAATGTAGCAGTTCACCAACCCTTTCTTGAGAATCTGGAAAGAGATATTTCCAGCTTTATACAGAATCTTAAGAAGTAGCTTTAAGATCGCATCTAAATGATACGAGAAACGTCTCTTTCAAACTGCTCCACTGCGTGTTCGTTAACCTTCGGAAGTTGCATCTATGCTTAGATTCTGTGAGTTAGAAAGACGTTTCTCCAAAAATCTGCTTTTGGATATGTCTGAGTTAATGGGAGTATAGCGATTAATCAGAAATATCTGGCTCTAAAACAAAAACGGAGCAATGTAGCAGAATGATTGTCAATGTGTATATTAAACTTACAGAGTTAAACAATTCTGTGAATGTCGCAGTTCACTAAGCCTTTCTTTGGTGAATCTGGAAAGAGATATTTCCAGCTTTATACAGACTCTTAAGAATTAGCTTTAGGATCGCATCTAAATGATACGAGAAACGTCTCTTTCAAACTGCTCCACTGTGTGTTCGTTCACCTTAGGA
>NW_022453770.1:745-1075 GCF_009761245.1 Sapajus apella
ATATTCCAAAAAGCTGCGTTTGGATATTCCTGAGTGAATGGGAGTATAGGGTTTAATGAGAAATATCTTGCTCTAAAACAAGAACGGAGCTATGTAACAGAATGATTATCAAGGTGTATATTAAACTTATAGAGTTAAACAATTGTGTGAATGTAGCAGTTCACCAACCCTTTCTTGAGAATCTGGAAAGAGATATTTCCAGCTTTATACAGAATCTTAAGAAGTAGCTTTAAGATCGCATCTAAATGATACGAGAAACGTCTCTTTCAAACTGCTCCACTGCGTGTTCGTTAACCTTCGGAAGTTGCATCTATGCTTAGATTCTGTGAG
>NW_022453771.1:0-1074 GCF_009761245.1 Sapajus apella
TTCAGAAGGTGGGTAGTAAGAAACTTCTGTGAACTTAAAGAACATGTTCTAACCAAATGCAAAGAAACTAAGAACCTGGAAAAAAAGACTTGATGAAATGCTAACGAGAATGGACAAAATAGAAAGGAATGTAAGTGAATTGATGGAGCTGAAAAACGCAACACGAGAACTTCGCAAAGCATGCACAAGTATCAACAGCCGAATTGACCAAGCAGAGGAGAGGATATCAGAGGTCGAAGATCAACTCAATGAAATAAAACAGGAAGGCAAGACTGGAGAAAAAAGGGTAAAAAGGAATGAACAAAATCTCCAAGAAATGTGGGACTATGTGAAAAGACCTAGTCTACGTTTGATAGGCGTACCTGAATGCGATGAAGGGAATGAATCCAAGCTGGAAAATACTCTTCAGGATATTATCCAGGAAAACTTCCCCAACCTAGCAAGGCAGGCAAACATTCAAGTCCAGGAAATTCAGAGACCACCACAAATATATTCATCAAGAAGAGAAACCCCAAGGCACATGGTCATCAGATTCACCAGGGTTGAAATGAAGGAGAAAGTACTAAGGGCAGCCAGAGAGAAAGGTCGGGTTACCCACAAAGGGAAGCCCATCAGACTCACGGCAGATCTCTCAGCAGAAAGCCTACAGGCCAGAAGACAGTGGGGGCCAATATTCAACATCCTTAAAGAAAAGAACTTTCAACCCAGAATCTCCCTCAATCCAGCCAAACTAAGCTTCATAAGTGAAGGAAAAATAAAATCCTTTGGGAACAAGCAAGTACTCAGAGATTTCGTCACCACCAGGCCAGTTCTACAAGAGCTCCTGAAAGAGGCTCTACACATATAAAGGTATAACAAGTACCAGCTCAACTAAAGGGCAAAACACCCAGCTAGCACCAAAATGGCAGTATCAAATTCACACATAACAATATTCACCCTAAATGTAAATGGACTAAATGCCCCAATCAAAAGACACAGACTGGCAAATTGCATAAAAAGCCAAAACCCATCGGTGTGCTGTATCCAGGAAACCCATCTCACATGCAAGGATACACAAAGGCTCAAAATAAAGGG
>NW_022453772.1:0-1074 GCF_009761245.1 Sapajus apella
TTCTGCCCACCTGCACTTGTGGTCTGAAGGGCACTCTCCTGATGCAAGTCCCCACTTGGATCCAGGCTTTGTGAATATTCTGGAGCTGCCCTGTTATTTCCAGATGTGGGTGTGGTTCCCTCAGCACCACTGCCTACTAAGAATGGCTGCTTACGCCTTTCTTTTTCTAGCTCAGAACAGGCAACACAGCACAGCCTCTATGTTCACCTGAGAGTTCTGAATCTGGTGCCTTCAGAGTTTGTAAGCCTGTGGAAAGCTTCCTTTCTGTTTCCTTATTGGACAGACTCCAGACATAATTAGCATCTGGCCAATGACAGGCTCTGATGAACATTTCCCACCTTCTTCTCTCATTGTATTTTCCATCTGGGATGGAGGTGGGTGGGGTGAATATGAAGACATTAAACGTGGAAGATTGGATTTCTCTGTCTCACTAGGCCATTGAATCTCCTCTAACCTAATCAGGGATTTTGCTCTGGGTTAATTGAAGATTGGGAATATTTTCATCCTATTTTTCTCAGGCAGGCAGATATAGAATTTTTTGGCTAGTGTTGGCCTGCTTCTTCTCAGGCAGTTTTAATTTTTTTTGACCCTTGATGGAAGAGTTTCCAGAGTCAGCCCTTGACTGTTTTCTGGGTTCTCAAACTCATTGCAGAGTTTTTAGCCCCCACAAACCAGTGATCTCTGTGTCAACGTCTCCAAGCCAGATCAGCTTCTCTCCTTTGCTCTTTTTATTTTGAGACAGAGTCTTGCTCTGTTGCCCAGGCTGGAGTGCAGTGGCAGGATCTCGGCTCACTGTAACTTCCACCTCCCGGGTTCAAGCAATTCTCCTGCCTCAGCCTCCCAAGTAGCTGGGACTACCAGCGCATACCGCCGTGCCAGGCTATTTTTTATTTTATTTTATTTTATTTTTTTTTTAGTAGAGGTGGGGTTTCACTATGTCAGCCAGGGCTTTTCATCAGCCTGACCTTGTGATCAGCCTGCCTCACTTACCCACTTTTTGAGCCTCATCTGTCACTTCTGCTACATCTCAAAGCTCTAAAATCCTCTCTGCCTTCATTTCCCTTCTTCACAGTT
>NW_022453773.1:0-1074 GCF_009761245.1 Sapajus apella
TTCTGCCCACCTGCACTTGTGGTCTGAAGGGCACTCTCCTGATGCAAGTCCCCACTTGGATCCAGGCTTTGTGAATATTCTGGAGCTGCCCTGTTATTTCCAGATGTGGGTGTGGTTCCCTCAGCACCACTGCCTACTAAGAATGGCTGCTTACGCCTTTCTTTTTCTAGCTCAGAACAGGCAACACAGCACAGCCTCTATGTTCACCTGAGAGTTCTGAATCTGGTGCCTTCAGAGTTTGTAAGCCTGTGGAAAGCTTCCTTTCTGTTTCCTTATTGGACAGACTCCAGACATAATTAGCATCTGGCCAATGACAGGCTCTGATGAACATTTCCCACCTTCTTCTCTCATTGTATTTTCCATCTGGGATGGAGGTGGGTGGGGTGAATATGAAGACATTAAACGTGGAAGATTGGATTTCTCTGTCTCACTAGGCCATTGAATCTCCTCTAACCTAATCAGGGATTTTGCTCTGGGTTAATTGAAGATTGGGAATATTTTCATCCTATTTTTCTCAGGCAGGCAGATATAGAATTTTTTGGCTAGTGTTGGCCTGCTTCTTCTCAGGCAGTTTTAATTTTTTTTGACCCTTGATGGAAGAGTTTCCAGAGTCAGCCCTTGACTGTTTTCTGGGTTCTCAAACTCATTGCAGAGTTTTTAGCCCCCACAAACCAGTGATCTCTGTGTCAACGTCTCCAAGCCAGATCAGCTTCTCTCCTTTGCTCTTTTTATTTTGAGACAGAGTCTTGCTCTGTTGCCCAGGCTGGAGTGCAGTGGCAGGATCTCGGCTCACTGTAACTTCCACCTCCCGGGTTCAAGCAATTCTCCTGCCTCAGCCTCCCAAGTAGCTGGGACTACCAGCGCATACCGCCGTGCCAGGCTATTTTTTATTTTATTTTATTTTATTTTTTTTTTAGTAGAGGTGGGGTTTCACTATGTCAGCCAGGGCTTTTCATCAGCCTGACCTTGTGATCAGCCTGCCTCACTTACCCACTTTTTGAGCCTCATCTGTCACTTCTGCTACATCTCAAAGCTCTAAAATCCTCTCTGCCTTCATTTCCCTTCTTCACAGTT
>NW_022453774.1:0-1074 GCF_009761245.1 Sapajus apella
CTGCTGGAACAGAAGGGGCGTGCGTTTACTAAGCCCACGTGGCAGGGTTTTGAACGCCAGCTTCTGGGGGGCATCCTCCCTGGTCAGGAGTCACTGAAGGTTCCACAGAGGGCTGACTTGGGCTGTCTCTGATGTGGGACACTGGGGGGCTTTGGTGGTCTAGGATGTGCCCATAGAGGGCGGCCTGGTGGTGGGGAGGCCGCTGAAGAGTGAGTGGGACACAGCGCTCAGGGACCACAGGCCGGGACGGCTGTGTGGCAGCGAGGCCACCAGGTGGGGCCATCCAGCCATGTTTGCTCCAGGAGCCCAGTGCTGGGGCCCTGCCCCCCACATTAAGGCCCCTCCTGCCAGGGCTGGGCCTGAGGGCTCCCTGGGGCAGGTGGAGAGGGCCCAGGAATGCCAGAGGGCTCCATTTTTCTGGCATGTGAGCCCCACGCCAGCACTGCCCGCAAATAATTGGCCCAGCAAGACTAGACCTCAGGACCTCAGGAACCGGCACCTGCTCTGCTGGCCGGTGGGAGGCCTGAAGAGGGGTCCCCTTCGCCCAGCATGAGCAGGCCCCGGAACCGCCGCAGGACACTGCCAGCCATCAGCCTCCACTCTCCGCGTGTCCCACCCCTCCCTCAGCTGGAAGGAGGGCCCATTTCCAAAATCACCATTTCCACCATGCCCAGCCCCTGCCAGACACACATGGAGGGCCTGAAAGGAGACCCCGGCCCCATCAGCGAGGCAAATTAGGGAGCACTGTTGGTCAGGGTCGGGGGTTTCTGGAGGTGAGAACTTGGTGAGGGTAAGAACTGGGGCCTTCCTGGGCAGGGGACACAAGCTGGCCTTGAGGGACATGTGGGACTAGGGCGCATGGAGAGCAGGGACCCTGGGCCTGGAGGGAGGCCTTCCCTGGGGCCTTCCCTGGGGTGACAGGGAAGGTGAATGCGGGGAGGGCCCTTTGTGCAGGGGAGCCAGAGCGGCGCCAGCCTCGATGCCAGCTGAGGCCTGAGCTGCAGTGGGGTTGGAGTCCTGGTGGCCACCCAGGCCGGGGACGAAGGGGTGGGTGAGCGTGGCAGGGCAGGACCT
>NW_022453775.1:0-1074 GCF_009761245.1 Sapajus apella
CCTGGCCTTTTGGACTGGCCTTTTGCCCTGTCCTGGCCTTCAGGCCTAGACTTTTGGCCAGGCCTGACCTATTCAGCTGGCCTTCTGGCCTGGCTTTTTGGCCTGGCCTGGCCTTTTGATCCAGCCTTTTGGCCTGTCCTGGTCTTTAGGCCTGGACTTTTGTCCTGGTCTTGCTTTTTGACCTGGCCTGGCCTTTTGGCCTGGCTGGCCTAGCCTTGCCTTTCGGCCTGGCCTGACGTTTTGGACTGGCCTTTTGGCCTGTCCTCGTCTTTAGGCCTGGACTTTTGGCCAGGTCTGACTTTTTCGCCTGGCATTCTGGCCTTGCCTTTGGCCTGGCCTGGCCTTTTGGCCTGGCCATTTTGCCAGGGCTTTTGGCCTGTCCTAGGCTTTTGGCCTTGCCTTTTGGCCTGGCCTGGCCTTTTGGCCTGGCCTTGCCTTTCTTACTGGCCTGGCCTTTTGTTCTGGCTTGGCCAGTCCATGCCTTTTGGCCTGGCCTGACCTTTTGGCCTGGCCATTTTGCCAGGGCTTTTGGCCTGATCTGGCCTCTTGGCCTGGTCTGGCCTTGCCTTTTGGCCTGGTTGGGACTTGCCTTGCCTTTTGGCCTGGCCTTGCCTTTTGGCCTGGCCTGGCCTCTTGACCTGGCCTGACCTTTTAGACTGGTCTTGTGGCCTGGCCTTAACTTTTTGCCTAGGCTTTTGGCCTTTAATTGCCCTTTGTCCTGGTCTTTGGACGGGCTTTTGGTCTGGCCTGGCCTTTTGTCCTGGCGTTGTATCCTGGCCTTTCCCCTTTAGGCCTGGCCTGGCCTCGCCATGCCTTTTGGTCTCGGCCTTTTGGCCTTACCTGACCTTTTGGCCTGGCCTTTTGGCCTGGACTGGACATTTGCCTGGCCTCGACATTTGGCCTGGCCTCAGCTTTTGGCCTGGCCTTTTGGCCTGGTCTGGCCTTTCCTTTAGGCCTGGTCTGGTCTGGCCTTGCCTTTCAGACTGGCCTGGCCTTTTGGCCTTGCCATTGGCCTGGCCTGGCCTTTTGGCCTGGCCTTTTGGCCTGGGCTGGCCTTTCGTCCTGGTCTGGCCT
>NW_022453776.1:0-1074 GCF_009761245.1 Sapajus apella
CATTCTCTACTTACTGTAGACTACTCACTGCAAATTTCTAAAGACCTTCTGAATGGCAGTGAATAACTGATGAGAGGAAGGAGAAGGTATAATTCTGTAAGCTGATTGATACTGCCAATAATATTCATTTTAACATCCCAACCACAGAGATAAAAGTCAGATTAGGCCAGGAATGGAGGCTCACATCTGTAATTCTAACATTTTGAAAGCCTGAGGCAGGTGAATCACTTGAGCCCAGGAGTTCAAGACTGGCCTGGGCAATACGGCAAAAAACTCATCTCTACTCAGATAAAAAAATAAAAATAAAAAACCTGAGCTTGGGGAGTTCGAGGCTGCAGTGAGCTGTGATCGCACTACTGCACTCCAGCCTGGCAAACAGAGACCTGTCCCAAAAAAGAAAAAAAGTCAAACTAGTATTATGGAAAATGAAAGATATAAAGGAATTAGGACATATCCAACTCCAACTCCAGCTATTCTAGAGATATCTTAAGTTTCTGAGATGTAAGAATTTACATATTACACTTATTTATTCAATGATTCTTAAGCAGGAGTGTATCCAGATTTTGAGGAATTTGTCATCGTTGTTTAGAGAAAAGGTCTCATTATGTTGCCCAGGCTAGACTCAAACTCCTGAGTTCAAGCAATTTTCCCACTCAGCCTCCCCAGCAGCTGAAACTACAGCCATGCACCACCATGCTTGGCTTCAAGGAAACATTTTGAAACATACATGTCCAGGATTTATTAGACTTATTTTATGAAAATCTTCAGGGGAGAGACTAGACTTGTAGATTATTTAAAATTTTTCCCCAAGTTACTGGGATACACAATTCTAGCTGAAAACTAGTGCAACAGATAATTACTTCAGTGTCCTCTCTAGCCACATGACCAATTCCCTTTATCATTTGAGGATATGGCAAAAAAAAGAGTAGGAGAGAGATTCATTTGCTGAAAACAGCACATAATTTTCCCAGGTAAGAGAACAGGGTCTAGTAAACTCAAAATGCAACTTGATCTTGTTACTTATAACCTCCTTATCTCCCACCTTCTCATCAAGACATTCTAGATTAGGAAGCA
>NW_022453777.1:0-1074 GCF_009761245.1 Sapajus apella
GCAACTTCCTAAGGTGAACGAACACACAGTGTAGCAGTTTGGAAGAGACGTTTCTCCCATGATTTAGATGCGATCTTAAAGCTAATTCATAAGAGTCTGTATATGGCTGGAAATATCTCTTACCAGATTCTCCAAGGAAAGGGTTAGTGAACTGCTACATTCACACAATGGTTTAACTCTGTAAGTTTAATCTACACCTAGACAATCATTCTGCTACATAGCTCCGCTTTTGTTTTAGAGCCAGATATTACTCATTGCACCCATTATCCCCATTCACTCAGGAATATCCAAACGCAGCTTTTTGGCGAAACCGGTTTCTAACACGCTGAATCTAAACATAGATGCAACCTCCGAAGGTGAACGAAAACACTGCTGAGCAGTTTGAAAGAGACGTTTCTAATGTGATTTCGAAGCGATCTTATAGCTAATTCTTAAGAGTCTGTATATTGCTGGAAAAATCTCTTTCCAGATTCTCCAAAGAAAGGGTTATTCAACTGCTACATTCCCACAATTGTTTAACTCTGTAAGTTTAATATACACCTTGACAATCATTCTGCTACATACCTCTGTTTTTCTTTTAGAGCCAGATATTTCTCATTAAACTCTATACTCCCTTTCACTCAGGAATATCCAAAAGCAGCTTTTAGAAGAAACGTGTTTCTAACTCGCTGAATCTAAACATACATGCAACTTCCGAAGGTGAACGAACACATAAGAGAGCAGCTTGAAAGAGTCGATTATCCAGTGGTTTAGACGCAATCTTACCGCTAATTCTTAAGAGCCTGTATACGGCTGGAAATATCTCTTTCCAGAGTCTCCAAAGAAAGGTTTTCTGAACTGCTACATTCACACATCTGTTTAACTCTCTAAGTTGAATATACACCTTGACTCATTCTACTACATAGCTCCGGTTTTGGTTTAGAGCCAGATATTTCTCATTAAACCCTATACTCCCATTCACTCAGGAATATCCAAACGCAGCTTTTTGGAGAAACGTGTTTCTATCTCGCTGAATCCAAACATAGATGCAACTTCCTAAGGTGAACGAACACACAGTGTAGCAGTTTGGAAGAG
>NW_022453778.1:0-1074 GCF_009761245.1 Sapajus apella
CAGCAACCTTGAGCCTTTGTGTCCCCATCTGGAAAAGGCAGATGGAATGACTGTCTCTGGCCCACCCTGGGGTTCACCCAGCCAGCGTCTAACAACTCCAGGGCTGCTGAATGATTCCATCAAAACCCATGGCTGCCTCAATAACACCACATCGGAAATCTCAGACAACGCTGCTTGCCCAGTTCATCTCCCACACACCACCACCCTGGCTAGACAGGGTTGGGGACCCAGAAAAAGGCTCAAGCATCTGCCCGCAGGGTATGGTGGCCTGGCCTTTTGGCACCCTGGGATACTCATGGCAGAGCCTGAAGAAGTCTGACTGTAGCTCCTTCCGGGCATTCAGGAACATTCTCCCCTTCTCCGTGCCCACCACGAAGGTGCTGTCATCATGCACTGCAACAGAGGCCACCTCAGCATTCAGTTTGGACAGCGCTGAGCACTGTGGGAGAGCAGGGTGTGTGAGCGGAAGAAATCCTCCACTTCAAACACGGCTAGTACCCGCTTCCGGGGTGGGATGTGAGCTCCCAACTGCCTGAAACCCCAGCAGTGGCTCCAGGAACAGATAGTCCCTACACTGTTTGTGGTCTTAGATTCTGTAGTGGGATTGAATGAATGATCCTCCATGGATTGGCGATGGGGGCTGGAGGAGGACAGATGTCCTCTGCCAAGGTCCTCCCTCCAAGGTCCTCATCTTCAAGGAAAGCCCACCTTAGCTCCAGCCCAAGAGACAATCCCATGCTCGGTTTTCTTGGTCCCTCTCAAGTCCTGGATGAGGAGGAGGTAGGAAGAACCACAGGAGAAGCGGGGATCGGACAGATTGGAGCTGCAATCCCATCTCAGCCACTTCTGCTGTGGGACGTGAGCAAGTCATGTCCCTCCTCTGGGCTCCAGTTTCCATATTTTTGTTTGTTTGTTTTTTGAGATGAAGTTTCACTCTGTCACCCAGGCTGGAGTGCAGTGGCACAGTCTTGGCTCACTGCAACCTCCACCTCTCAGGTCCAAGTGATTCTCCTGCCTCAGCCTCCCTGGTAGCTGGGATTATGGGCATGTACCACCACACCTGGCTAATGTTTA
>NW_022453779.1:0-1074 GCF_009761245.1 Sapajus apella
ACAGACAACACCCACTGTTGGCCAGGATGTGGAGCAACAGAACTCTCAAACTGTTGCAAAATAGTACAGCTACTTTGGATGACAGTTTGGTGGTGTCTTAAGAAACGAAAAGTATTCTTGTCATAGGACTCAGCAGTTGTGCTCCTTCATATTTATCCAAATGAACTGAAAACACAAAAACTTGCACGTAAGTGTTTATAGCAGCTTTATTCGTAATTGCCAAGCCTTGGAAGCAACCAGGATTTTCTTCAGTACGTGAACAAATAAGCTGTGACACATGCAGACAATGGGATATTATTCAGTGCTAAAAAGAAGTGAGCTGTCAAGCTATTAATAGGAATGGAGGAAACTTAGATGCATACTTCTAAGAGAAAGAAGCCAATTAGAAAGCTCTTCATACTATGATTCCAATTGCATGACATTCTGGAAAAGGCAAAACACTGGAGACAATAAAACCTCAGTGGTTGCCAGGCATTGGATGTGGGCAGGGATGAACAGGTGGAGCACAGAGTGTTTAAGGCAGTGGAAATACACTGGATGATACCATAATGGTGGATACATGTCATTATACATTAGTGCAAACCCATAGAATTTACAATACTAAGATTGAACCCTAAAGTCAAGTAGGGGCTTTGGGGGATTATGATGTGTCCATGTAGATTCATCAGTTGTAAGAAATGTACCACTCTGGTGGGAAGTGTTGATAATGGAGTAGGTTGTGATCGTGTGGCACTCAGGGGGTTATGGGAAATCTCTGTACCTTCCTTTGGATCTTGCTGGGAGCCTAGAACTGCCCTTAAAAAATAGTCTTTTAAGGCAAGGCGTGGTGGCTCACACCTGTAATCTCAGCACTTTGGGAGGCTGGGGTGGGAGGTTCACTTGAGGCCAGGAGTTCCAGACCAGCCTGGCTAACATAGTGAAACCCCATCTCTACCAACAATACAAAAAATTAGCTGGGTGTGGTGGTGTGCACCTCAGCTACTCAGGAGGCTGAGGCACGAGAATCACTTGAACCTGGGAGGCGAAGGTTGCAGGAGCTGAGCTCGCCCCTCTGCACTCCAGCTTGGATAACAC
>NW_022453780.1:0-1074 GCF_009761245.1 Sapajus apella
TCTAAACCACAGGACAAACCTCTCAATCAAACTGCTCTGCTGTGTGTTCGTTCACCCTAGGAAGCAGCATCTGTGTTTAGTTTCAGGGTGTTAGAAACACGATTCTTCTAAAAGCTACGTTTGGATATTCCTGAGTGAATGGGATTACAGGCTGTAATGAGAAATATCTGGCTCCAAAACAAAAGAGAAGCTATCTAGCAGAGTGATTGTCAAGTTGTACACTCAACTTACAGAGTTAAACAGATGTGTGAATGTAGCAGTTCTGAAACCCTTTCTCTGTAGAATCTACAAAGAGATTTTTCCAGCCATACACAGACACATAAAATTTAGCGGTAAGGTCACGTCTAAACCACAGGAGAAACCCCTCTTTCAAACTGCTCTGCTGTGTGTTCGTTCACCTTAGGAAGTTGCATCTGTGTTTAGATTCAGTGTGTTAGAAACACGATTCTTCTAAAAGCTGCGTTTGGATATTCCTGAGTGAATGGGAGTAGAGGCTGTAATGAGATATATCTAGCTCTAAAACAAAAACGGAGCTCTCTGGTAGAATGATTGTGAAGGTGTATATTCAACCTACAAAGGTAAACAGATGTGTGAATGTAGCAGTTCAGAAGCCCTTTGGAGAATGTAGAAAGAGATTTTTCCAGCGATATACAGGCACATAAAAATTAACGGCATCATCACATCTAAACCTCAGGTAGAAACGTCTCTTTCAAACTGCTCTGCTGTGTGTTCGTTCACCTTAGGAAGTTGCATGTATGTTTAGATTCTGCGAGTTGGAAACACGTTTCCTCTAAAAGCTGCATTTCGATATTCCTGAGTCAATGGGAGCATAGGGTATAATGAGATATATCTGGCTCTAAAACAAAAACGGAGCTATCTATCAGAATGATTGTCAAGGGGTATATTCAACTTACAGAGTTAAACAGATGTGTTCATGTGGAATCTCAGAAACCCTTTCTTTGGAGAATCTGCAAAGAGATATTTCCAGCCATATACAGACCCATAAGTATTAGTTGTAAGATCGGGTGAAAACCACAAAAGAAACGTTACCTTCAAACTGCTCTGCTGTGTGTT
>NW_022453781.1:0-1074 GCF_009761245.1 Sapajus apella
CCAGGAGACACTCTGACTTCAGAGGCCACCCGCTTTCCTCCTTACCTATCTTTTCCATCTTTCAACCAATCACAACTCATGGAGTCCTTCTCAAGCTCCTTCCTTCTCTGATTTCATCTTCTCCAACCAGCCACAGAAAGCTCTGTCACCTACAGAGTGATGCGATTCGATCCAGTTCATGCAGGTAACCTCACCATCTTCAAGTCATGTATCTGTCATGTAACAACATAATCACAGGAATAGTGTCTCATCACCTTAATAAGCTTCAGAGACAAGGGTATGGCATGTTTGGGGACCATTTCAGAAATTCCATCTACCACAATTGGACACTCACATTCCCCCATCTGCAAAATGCATTTATTCACTCCCCTAAAGTTTCCAAATTTCATGTTATTAAAGCATTATTTTAACATGGAAAATGTCACATAGTCCACATCAGTTCCAAAGTATAAAATCTCATCTAAAACATCCACACTAGGTGTGGCTGAGGCTTCTATGTGTGTCCATTAAATACAGATCCTTGACATAATTTCCTTACCTCCATCAACCCGTGAAACTGAACAAACTGCTTATCTGCTCCTGAGGAATGGCGGGACAGACACGGAATAAGAATTACAGTGATTTTAGTTCAAAAAGAAGGAACATGAAAGGGAGAAAGAAGTCACTGACCCAGAATAGTACGGAAGTGGAGCTGGGCAAAATCCAGCAGGAGGTTCTTAAGTAGGACCCACAGCCTGGAACTGAGCCTCCATTCTGTGGGACTTTGCCTCTGGGACATTTGCTCTGCATTTCTTGAAACCATTATTATCTATCTTATTTTTTTCCCCACTCCTTTGGTTCTTCTCCTTTCTCCTCATGGCAGCATCCTCTGCTTAATCCTTGGTCCATCATCCCCAGCAGAATTGGCCAGATATTGCCCGTGTCACAGTCCTGTCCATCTCCACAAGGGGCTGTCCTTGTGAGCCCGTGTTCCTCTGAGATCATCTTCACAGACCTGACCTCTCTCAGTCATGATTGCTTTCAGCTGACCTGGCTGGGTTAGGAGAAAACCTAAAAATATGGAGTCCCAGAACC
>NW_022453782.1:0-1074 GCF_009761245.1 Sapajus apella
ACTAACCCTTTCTTTGGAGAATCTGGAAAGAGATATTTCCAGCCATATACAGGCTCCTAAGAATTAGCTTAAAGATCGCATCTAAATCACAGGAGAAACGTCTCTTTCAAACAGCTCCGCTGTGTGTTCGTTCACCTTCGGAAGTTGCATCTATGTTTAGATTCAGTGAGTTAGATCACGTTTATCCAATAGCGACGTTTGGATATTCCTGAGTGAATGGGAGTATAGGGTGTAATGAGAATTATCAGGCTCTAAAACAACAACGGAGCTATGTAGCAGAATGATTGTCAAGGTGTATATACAACATATAGAGTTAAGCAGATGTGTGAATGTAGGAGTTCAGAAACCCTTTCTTTGGAGAATCTGGAAAGAGATATTTCCAGCCATAAACAGGCTCATAGGTATTAGCGGTAAGATCGCGTCTAAACCACAGGAGAAACGACTCTTTCAAACTGCTCTGCTGTGTGTTCGTTGACGTAAAGAAGTTGCATCTATGTTTCGATTCAGCGAGTTAGAAACACGTTTCTTCTAAAAGCTGAGTGTCGATATTCTTCAGTGAATGGGAGTATACAGTGTAATCAGAAATATCTGGCTCTAAAACAAAAACGGAGCTATGTAGCAGAATGATTGTCAAGGTTTATATTAAACTTACAGAGTTAAACAATTGTGTGAATGTAGCAGTTTAATAACCCTTTCTTTGGAGAATCTGGAAAGAGATATTTCCAGCTATATACAGGCTCCTAAGTATTAGCCGTAAGATCCTGCCTAAACCACAGGAGAATCGTCTCTTTAAAACTGCTCTCTTATGTGTTCGTTCACCTTCGGAAGTTGCATCTATGTTTAGATTCAGCGAGTTAGAAACACGTTTCTTCTAAAAGCTGCGTTTGGATATTCCAGAGTGAATGGGAATAATGGGTGTATATGAGAAATATCTGGCTCTAAAACAAAAGCGGAATATGAAGCAGAATGATTGTCAAGGTGTATATTAAACTAACAGAGTTCAACAATTGTGTGAATGTGGCTGTTGACTAACCCTTTCTTTGGAGAATCTGGAAAGAGATATTTCCAGCCATA
>NW_022453783.1:0-1074 GCF_009761245.1 Sapajus apella
AAATATCTGGCTCTAAAACAAAAACGGAGCTATGTAGCAGAATGATTCTCAAGGCGTGTATTGAACTTAGAGTGTTAAACAGATGTGTGAATGTAGCAGTTCAGAAACCATTTCTTTGGATAATCTGGAAAGAGATATTTCCAGCCATATAGAGACACATAAGAATTAGCGCAAAGATTGCGTCTAAACTACAGGAGAAACGTCTGCTTTAAACTTCTCTGCTGTTTTTCTTTCCCCTTAGGAAGTTGCATCTATGTTTAGATTCAGAGAGTTACAAAACACTTTTCTTGTAAAAGCTGTGTTTGTATATTCTTGAGTCCATGGTAGTATAGGAAGTAATGAGAAATATCTGGCTCTAAAACAAAAACACGGATATGTAGCAGAATGATTGTCAAAGTGTATATTCAACATACAGAGTTAAACAGATGTGTGAATGTAGCAGTTGTGAAACCCTTTCTTTGGAGAGTTTGGAAAGAGGTATTTAAAGCCATATACAGGCTCTTAAGCTTTAGCAGTAAGATCGAATCTAAACCACAGGAGAAAGGTCTGTTTCAAAACTTCTCGGCTGTGTGTTCGTTCACCTTAGAAAGTTGCATCTATGATTTGATTCAGCGAGTTAGAAACACGATTTTTCTAAAAGCTGCGTTTGGATATTCCTGAGTGAATAGGATTATAGGATGTAATGAGAAATATCTGTGTCTAAGAAAAAAACGGAGCTATATAGCAGAATGATTGTCAAGGTGTATATTCAACTTACAGAGGTAAACATATGTGTGAATGTAGCAGTTGAGAAATCCTTTCTTTGGAGAATCTGGAAAAAGATATTTCCAGCTATAAACAGCATCATAATAATTAGCGATTAGATCGAATCTAAACCACAGGAGAAATGTCTGTTTCTATCTTCTCTGCTGTGTTCGGTCACTTTAGGAAGTTGCATCTATGTTAGATTCAGCTGGTTAGAAACACTTTTCTTCTAAAAGCTCTGTATGCATATTCCTGAGGGAATGCTAGTATAGGATGTAATGATAAATATCTGGCTCTAAAACAAAAACGGAGCTATGTAGCAGAATGATT
>NW_022453784.1:0-1074 GCF_009761245.1 Sapajus apella
CCCAGCACTTTGGGAGGCCGAGGCGAGTGGATCACGAGGTCAAGAGATCGAGACCATGGTGAAACCCCGTCTCTACTAAACAATACAGAAATTAGCTGGGCGTGGTGACGCGCGCCTGCGGTCCCAGCTAATCGGGAGGCTGAGGCAGGAGAATTGCTTGAACCCAGGAGGCGGAGATTGCAGTGAGCCGAGATCGTGCTACTGCACTCCAGCCTGGCACCTGCCGACAGAGGGAGACTGTCTCAAAAAATAAAAATAAAAAGTAAAAAAGCAGCCCAAGTGCAGGGCCTGTAATCCCAGCGCTTTCAGAGGCCAAGGTTGAAGGATCCTTTGAGCCCAGGAGTTGGAAAGCAGCCTGGGCAATGTAGTGGAACCCTGTCTCTACCAAAAAAAAAAAAAAAAATTTTTTTTTTCCTGAGACAGAGTCTCACTCTGTCACCCAGGCTGGAGTGCAGTGGCATGATCTCAGCTCACTGCAACCTCTGCCTCCCAGGTTCAAGCGATCCTCCCACTTCAGCCTCCCAAGTACCTGAGATTATGAGCATGAGCCACCATACCTAGCTAATTTTTGTAGTTTTAGGAGAGATGGGGGTTTTACCATGTTGGCCAGGCTGGTCTCAAACTCCTGATCCCAACCAACTGCCTAAGCTTCCCAAAGTGCTAGGAATACAGGTGTGAGCCACCGCACCCAGCCTAATTCACATTCTTAAAGTGTACAGACAACTTCTAGTGTAGAATTGTTCAACAGACACCAGAATTAATTTTATTGTTATTATTATTATTATTATTTGAGATGGAGTCTTGCTCTGTTGCCCAGGCTGGAGTGCAGTAGCATCATTTCAGCTCACTGCAACCTCTGCCTCTGGGGTCAAGCGATTCTCCTGCCTCAGCCTCCCAAGTAGCTGGGACTACAGGCACGCACCATGCCTGGCTAATTTTTGTAGTTTTGATAGAGATGGGGTTTTACCATGTTGGCCAGAATGGCCTCGATCTCTTGATCTCAGGATCCGCCTGCCTTGGCCTCTCAAAGTGCGGGGATTACAGGTGTGAACCACCGTCCCCGGCCCACAAATA
>NW_022453785.1:0-1074 GCF_009761245.1 Sapajus apella
ACTTTAAGTTCTGGGGTACATGTGCAGAACGTGCAGGTTTGTTGCATGGGTATACAAGTGCCATCGTGGTTTGCTGCATCCATCACCCCGTCATCTACATTAGGCATTTCTCCTAATGCTATACCTCCCCAATTCCCCCAACCCCTGCTATCCCTTCCCTAGCCCTCGACCCCTGACAGGCCCCAGTGTGATGCTCCCCTCCCCGTGTCCACATTTTCTCATTGTTCAACGCCCACGTATGAGTGAGAACATGAGGTGTTTGGTTTTCTGTTCTTGTGTCAGTTTGTTAAGAATGATGGTTTCCAGCTTCATGTCCCTATAAAGGACATGAACTCATCCTATTTTTTTTTTTTTTTTTTTTTTGAGACGGAGTTTCACTCTTGTTACCCAGGCTGGAGTGCAATGGCGCGATCTCAGCTCACCGCAACCTCCGCCTCCTGGGCTCAGGCAGTTCTCCTGCCTCAACCTCCTCCTGAGTTGCTGGGATTACAGGCATGCGCCACCATGCCCAGCTAATTTTTTGTATTTTTAGTAGAGACGGGGTTTCACCATGTTGACCAGGATGGTTTCGATCTCTTGACCTCGTGATCCACCTGCCTCGGCCTCCCAAAGTGCTGGGATTACAGGCTTGAGCCACCGCACCCGGCTGAACTCATCCTTTTTTATGGCTGCATAGTATTCCATGGTGTATATGTGCCATTTTTTCTTTATCCAGTCTATATTTGATGGGCATTTGGGTTGGTTCCCAGTCTTTGCTATTGTGAACAGTACCACAATAAGCATACATGTGCATGGTTTTTTTATAATAGAACAATTTATAATCCTTTGGGTATATACCCAGTAATGGGATTGCTGGGTCAAATGGTATTTCTATTTCTAGATCCTTGAGGAACTGCCAAACTGTCTTCCACAATGGTGAACTGATTTATACTCCCACCAACAGTGTAGAAGCGTTCCTATTTCTCCACGTCCTCTCCAGCATCTGTTGTCTCCAGATTTTTAAATGATTGCCATTCTGACTGGATTAAGATGGTATCTCAATGTGGTTTTGATTTGCATTTCTCTAATGACCAG
>NW_022453786.1:0-1074 GCF_009761245.1 Sapajus apella
ACAGACAACACCCACTGTTGGCCAGGATGTGGAGCAACAGAACTCTCAAACTGTTGCAAAATAGTACAGCTACTTTGGATGACAGTTTGGTGGTGTCTTAAGAAACGAAAAGTATTCTTGTCATAGGACTCAGCAGTTGTGCTCCTTCATATTTATCCAAATGAACTGAAAACACAAAAACTTGCACGTAAGTGTTTATAGCAGCTTTATTCGTAATTGCCAAGCCTTGGAAGCAACCAGGATTTTCTTCAGTACGTGAACAAATAAGCTGTGACACATGCAGACAATGGGATATTATTCAGTGCTAAAAAGAAGTGAGCTGTCAAGCTATTAATAGGAATGGAGGAAACTTAGATGCATACTTCTAAGAGAAAGAAGCCAATTAGAAAGCTCTTCATACTATGATTCCAATTGCATGACATTCTGGAAAAGGCAAAACACTGGAGACAATAAAACCTCAGTGGTTGCCAGGCATTGGATGTGGGCAGGGATGAACAGGTGGAGCACAGAGTGTTTAAGGCAGTGGAAATACACTGGATGATACCATAATGGTGGATACATGTCATTATACATTAGTGCAAACCCATAGAATTTACAATACTAAGATTGAACCCTAAAGTCAAGTAGGGGCTTTGGGGGATTATGATGTGTCCATGTAGATTCATCAGTTGTAAGAAATGTACCACTCTGGTAGGAAGTGTTGATAATGGAGTAGGTTGTGATCGTGTGGCACTCAGGGGGTTATGGGAAATCTCTGTACCTTCCTTTGGATCTTGCTGGGAGCCTAGAACTGCCCTTAAAAAATAGTCTTTTAAGGCAAGGCGTGGTGGCTCACACCTGTAATCTCAGCACTTTGGGAGGCTGGGGTGGGAGGTTCACTTGAGGCCAGGAGTTCCAGACCAGCCTGGCTAACATAGTGAAACCCCGTCTCTACCAACAATACAAAAAATTAGCTGGGTGTGGTGGTGTGCACCTCAGCTACTCAGGAGGCTGAGGCACGAGAATCACTTGAACCTGGGAGGCGAAGGTTGCAGGAGCTGAGCTCGCCCCTCTGCACTCCAGCTTGGATAACAC
>NW_022453787.1:0-1073 GCF_009761245.1 Sapajus apella
TAGGACCCTCTGCCTAGGGGGCTGAGCCCATGGCTCCCGCCAGAGGCCGGGTAGCAGCACTCTGCCCTGCCTTGGGTGCTGTGGATCCTCTGGCTAGGGGGCTATGCCCACTTCTCCTGCCAGAAGGCTTTTAGAAACACCCTGTCCCCCGCAGTTGGCTGCTGTGGACCTTGTGGCTATGGAGCTGTGCCCATGGCACCCGTCAGAGTGTGAGTAGCAGCACTCTGGCCTCCACCATTTGGTGCTGCAGACCCTCTGGCTACAGGGCTGAGACCACGGCCCCCACAAGAGAGTGGGTAGCAGCAGTCTGGTCCCCCTGCTTGGGTGCTGCAGACCCTCTGGCTAGGGGGCTGAGCCCACGGCCCCCGCCAGAGGCTGGGTAGCAGCACCCTGGTGTCCCCTCTGGCAGCTACGGACTCTGGCAGGGGGGCTGTGTTCCCCAGCCCCCCCACCAGAGGGCGAGGAGCCACACCCCAGCCCCCCTGGCTGCTGTGGACCCTCTGGCTGGGGGGCTGTGCCCATGCCCACCGCCAGAGGGTGTGTTAGCAGCCTCCCGGTTCCCCCTTGGGTGCTGTGGACCCTCTAGCTAGGGGGCTGAGCACGTGGCCCTGGCCAGGGGGCAGGTAGCAGCACCCCGGACCCCCCCCTTGAGTTCAGCGGATCCTCTGTGTGGTGTCCATGGCCCCCACCAAAGAAAGGGTAGCAGTGCCCCACCTTCCCCTTGAGTGCTAGGAACCCTCTGGCTAGGGGACTTTGCCCATGGCCCCCATCAGAGGGCTGGTAGCAGCACCCCAGCCCCTCCCCCTTGGATTCTGTGGACCCCCTGGCTAGGGGGGTGAGCCTATGGCCCCCGAAAGAGGGCTGGTTGAAGCACCCTGCCCCCCCCCCTTGGGTGCTGTGGACCTCTGGCTAGGGGGCTGTGCCCATGGCCCCTGCCAGAGGGAGGGTAGTAGCACCCAGGCCCACCCCCTTGGGTGTTGTGGTCCCTCTGGCTAGGGGTCTGATCCCAAGCCCTCAGCAGAGGGTGGGTAGCAGCACCCCGGCACCCCTCCTTGGGTGCTGTGGACGTTCTG
>NW_022453788.1:0-603 GCF_009761245.1 Sapajus apella
GAAGCACAGACACCAGCCTGACACCCAGCCAGCCCAGCCAGTGATGGATGGATAGGAGGCAAGGCTGGGGGCTGGGGGGCGACTGTGTAATTCCCAAGCCGAGGGAAAATCTGTACCGGTTTTCAGGAGGAGGTCACTTCTCAGCTCCAAATAATAGAAGCATCCAGAAGGAGATAACCGGAGGCTTCTGCCAATTCATCTGGAGACTGGGAAAAGGTCCCACAGTTATTAATAACCTCTGTGTTCTGGGAACTGATGTCATGCACCAGACAAAAGGATTAAACAGTTGCTGTTGAAGGCAAAGTGGTTTCAGCCAACCCTCTCCTTTCTGTCTTCCAATAAATAAGCATTTCTCTTCACGGGAACCCTTTGAGATGATTGACCCCTTGACAGATGTGGTGAGCTGGGAGCTGTGTGGCCGACTGGCATATTTTGATAACCACTCTGTCCTGGTGAAGCACTTTCTGCGGGCCACCCTCATTGCACTCCCTCTGAGTGTGGGGGTGAGAACAGGTGCTCCTGTGGCTTCCGGAAAACCGCTGAAGATGGAGCCCAGTCCTGGCCTGAGCCCTTAGCAGCATGTCCTCTAGGAATCCTGAAACA
>NW_022453788.1:703-1073 GCF_009761245.1 Sapajus apella
TGTTCTGTCACCAGGCACCAGGCTGGAGTGCAGTGTCACGATCTCGGCTCACTGCAATCTCCGGCTCCCTGGTTCAAGCAAATCTCCTGCCTCAGCCTCCTGAGTAGATGGGACTACAGCACACCACCATGCCCCGCTAATTTTTGTATTTTTAGTAGTTACTGGGTTTCACCATGTTGACCAGGATGGTCTCGATCTCTTGACTTCGAGATCCACGCGACTCGGCCTCCCAAAGTGCTGGGATTACAGGCGTGGGCCACCGAGCCTGGCCTGGATTTCTTTTCCTGGGCTTTGTGAGGTTGACAGCATTTATTTATAACAGAGGAGATTCCAAAATTGGTCACTATCAGCAAGGAAAAGTAATGTCTGC
>NW_022453789.1:0-1073 GCF_009761245.1 Sapajus apella
GTGACCTTCAACTAACTGAAGAATTGTAACCGTGTCACCTTCTGTACCTTTCACTTACTCTCTGTAACTTTTATCTCCCCTCAGTAGAAGGTGAGAGGCATGTTTCACTCATGGTTATACCACAGTGCATAGATAACCCCTAACGACACCTGAGACGCCTCATCCCACCTTAAGATTATGGAAAACGCTTTAACTCTTACTCATAGACAATTGTTTAGTCTTGAAGCATCTCACTACCAGGCAAGGAGGTAACTGTTCCCCGTGGGAAGCCATGTGCTGCGTGCACTCGCTCATCTCAGGAGAGTCCAACAAACCCGACCCGCTCTTCAGCCTCACCCAGGTGTTCACCACCTCTCGGCTTGGCTGAATGGCTTTGGTGTGTTTTTATGGTTAGACCCCAGGGCCTGCAGAGGCTGATTCAGAGCAAAATCCCAAATCCTCCTCAGTGTGTAGGCTGGCACGTTTTCCCTAGTCTCCTTACCGAGTGTACACTATAATAGGCAAGCTGGCCTTTCCTGGAGGCTTTAAACTTTCCCTGGGTCCAGGTAGTTCAGCCTCAGCTACCAGCATAGGTATCACAAGGTCAATGTCTTAGGAGTCATGGAGAACCCATAGTTGGTTACTGCCTGGGCCTGGCCAGGGCTGAGCAAGGTAGATGAGGGGTCAGTCCCTCTGTGGACTCCTGTTTGGAGCCCAGCTTCCCACTGAATTTCTCAACTGCCCTTACCACCGGAGTTATTGAATAATGCACTTAACAGAAAGTAACCCCGGATATTAGGACACCCGATCCCAAATGAACCTTAAATAGGAAGTCCTCTCCTGTCTGTGCACGGCTGCTCTTGCTACAGGAGGCCCAGGAAAACCGACTGCTGTCTGCCCTCTCTGGTCACTCTGCCTTGCTTGTGGATCTGTAAGTAACACAAAACTTCAACTTTCACATTGAGGTTTCAACGGTGAAGCTGTGTCCCCAATATGACCTGTGACTCTCAGGCCACCCCAGGGGGACCCAGCAGTGAATGCCTGCTCTGCACTTCTGTCTCAACCTTTGGTGGCTGCTGGGGGCCGTGGCTACC
>NW_022453790.1:0-1073 GCF_009761245.1 Sapajus apella
TGCTCATGCTGGCCTCAGGGCCCCCCAGTGCAGTGGCCTCAAGCTCCTGGAATCTGATGTTGGTGGCTCTGGAGATGAGAAGCCAGGGTTCAGGCTGAGGAAGAGAGTTGGCTGACACATCAGCAGCTGGTGGACGCGGACACATGGGCTCATGTGCAAGAAAATGTTTCACACAGTGGGGCTGGACCGCTGGCAGGGGTGAGCTCTCTGCCACCAGAAGGGCTCCAGCAACCGGGGCTCAAGGGCTCCTGTGGAGCTGGGGTCTCCTGCCCGCCCTAAGGGTCCATGTAGGGTCTCTGGAGTCTCAGGAGGGATGCCAGACCCCACTCAGCACCCTCCCCCATCTGCCCCAGTCACGCTTCGCCAAGCGGGGGCGCAAGCTGGTGGACTACGACAGTGCCCGGCACCACTACGAGTCTCTGCAAACTGCCAAAAAGAAGGATGAAGTCAAAACCACCAAGGTAGGGGCTGGAGGCGGTTTGGGCCAGCGTCTGCAGGGGGCTGAGAAAGGCAGGTGTCTAAGACCCGAGCGTGGAGCCTTCCTTCTGCCTGGGCCCAGGTGGCTGAGCTGCAGGGTGGGGACAGTGCTGGGCCCAGGCCGGTGAGTGAGAGGCCTCTGTGGGTGCCCGGGTGGGGCTCACCGTAGGCTCATTCCTGGCCCCGCAGCCCCGATCCAGGTCACCCGCCAGCCTGAGAGTGGGCCTCTTGGGTCTCCCTGGAACGGTGCCGCCCTGCTTGACGAGCTGGGTGGAATGCCATCATGAGATCCCAGGTGACCCGTCCCTGGCTGGAGGGAGCCGGGGGTGCAGGGCTGACCCCACTCATCCTGCGGCGAGGGGCTGGGGCGGCCCCTCCTCCAGGCAGGGCCATGCTTTCCAGATCCCCTGTGCTGCTAACCACGCTCACCTTTGCCTCTGCAGTTGGAATTCATCCCCTCTCCTTGCCCCCTTGGGCTTCCCCTGATTCTCACGACCTCAAGGGCCCATATCTACTTGGGGCGGCCCCTGGGTGTGAGGCGTGTGGACGTGCGTTTAATCTGTGTGTCTCTGTTTCTCTCTCCCCACCTCCCTGGT
>NW_022453791.1:0-1073 GCF_009761245.1 Sapajus apella
TGAACGCACACACAGCAGAGCAGTTTGAAAGAGACGTTTCCCCTCTGGGTTCTACGCGATCTTAACGCTAATTCTTATGTGTCTGTGTATGGCTGGAAATATGTCTTTGTAGATTCTCCAAAGAAACGGTTTCTAAACTACTACATTCACACATCTGTTTAACTCTGTAAGTCGAACATACAATTAGACAATCATTCTGCTAGACAGCTCCGTGTTAGTTTCAGAGCCAGATATTTCTCATTACTCCCTATATTCCGATTCACTCAGGAATATCCAAACGCAGCTTTTAGAACAAACGTTATTCTAACTCGCTGCATCTAAACATAGATGCAACTTCCTAAGGTGAAGGAAAACACAGCACAGCAGTTTGAAAGAGACGTTTCTCCTGTGGTGTAGATGCTTTATTACCGCTAATTCTTAAGTGCCTGTATATGGCTGGAAATATCTCTTTCCAGGTTCTCCAAAGAAAGAGTTTCTGAACTGCTACTTTCACACATCTGTTTACCTCTAGTAAGTTGAATATACACCTTGACAATCAGTCTGCTAGATAGTTCCGTTTTTGCTTTAGAGTCCAGTATTTCTCATTTCCCCTTATACTCCCATTCACTCAGGAATATCCAAACGCAGCTTTTAGAGGAAACGCGTTTCTAACTCGCTGAATCTAAAAATAGATGCAAGTTCATAAGGTGAACACATACACAGCAGAGCAGTTTGAAAGAGACTTTATTCCTGTGGTTTAGAAGCGATCCTAATGCTAATTGTTATGTGTCTGTGTATGGCTGGAACTATCTCTTTCTAGATTCTCCAAAGAAAGGGTTTCTGAACTGCTACATTCATACATCTGTTTAACTCTGTAAGTTGAATATACACCTAGAAAATCATTCTGCTAGAAAACTCCGTTTTTGTTTTAGAGCCAGATATTTCTCATTACATCTTATACTCCCTTTCACTCAGGAATATAAAAAGGCAGCTTTTGGAAGAAACGTGTTTCCAACTCGCTGAATCTAAACATAGATGCAACTTCCTAAGGTGAACGAACACACAGCAGAACAGTTTGAAAGAGACGTTTCTCC
>NW_022453792.1:0-1073 GCF_009761245.1 Sapajus apella
CGCCTATAATTCCAGCACTTTGGGAGGCCAAGGCGGGTGGATCACGAAGTCAAGAGATCGAGATCATCCTGGTCAACATAGTGAAACCCCGTCTCTACTAAAAATACAAAAATTAGCTGGGCATGGTGGTGCACGCCTGTAGTCCCAGCTACTTGGGAGGCTGAGGCAGGAGACTTGCTTGAACCCAGGAGGCGGAGGTTGCGGTGAGCCGAGATCGCGCCATTGCACTCCAGCCTGGGTAACAAGAGCGAAACTCTGTCTCAAAAAAAAGAAAAAAAATTAGCCAGGAGCGGTGGTGGGCGCCTATAATCCCAGCTACCTGGGAGGCTGATGCAGGAGAATCGTTTTAACTCGTGAGGGTGGGGATTGCAATGAACCGAGATCATGCCATTGCAAACTCCAGCCTGGGTGACAGAGCGAGACCCTGTCTGAAAAAATTAAAAATCTTAGCACAAATCACTCAAGCAACCACTGTTGAAACTTTGGGTGTCTTCTAGATATCTATGTCCACACCTAGACACACAGGTAGATATACTGATGTCACAAACGTGACCACACTACAGACTGCAGGTTGTTTTGTAACCTGCTCTTTTTACTCAATATTATGTTATTACTTCTATGACAGTAAAGATCTATCTGTGATAAAGATAGAACTATGATACACAATCATTTTCAGTAGCTAAAGAGAATCCCAATGATTGAAAATATGAAACTGCCCATTTTGGCAGGGCACAGTGGCTCACGCCTGTAATCCCAGCCCTTTGGGAGGCCAAGGTGGGCAGATCACCTGAAGCCAGGAGTTCAAGACCAGCCTGGCCAACATGGTGGAAACCCCGTATCTACTAAAAATGCAAAAATTAGCCTGGCATGGTGGTGGATGCCTGTAATCCCAGCTACTCGGGAGGCTGAGGCAGGAGAACCACTTGAACCTGGAAGGTGGAGGTTGCAGTGAGCCGAGATCATGCCACTGTATTTCAGCCTAGGTGACAGAGTGACACTCTGTCTCGAAAGAAGAAAGAAAGAAAGAAAGAAAGAAAGAAAGAAAGAAAGAAGAAAGGAAGGAAGGAAGAAAG
>NW_022453793.1:0-1073 GCF_009761245.1 Sapajus apella
TGTGGGTAACCCCCCATATAGGCACAGAGGAATGAGAGCTAAGCAGAACCCTGGCACAGTTAGGACTTAAGGAATATCTCACTTTATAGTGTTACTACTCAGCTATTTCCTTTTATATAATCCTTTACATAATCATACATTAGTTTATAGAAATAGAGCTTGAAGACTCCCTTTATATAATCCTCTATATATAATCATATAATAGTTGATAGTATAAGTGCCTAAAGAATATTTCCCTACATATATACCTATAATTATATCTTAGTTCATAATCGGAGGAATGCCTAGAGTGGACAATGTACAGAGCATGAATTAAGGAATAAGCAGCTTTAATAGGCGGAATGCCTAGAGCAGACAAAGTGCAGAGCATGAATTAAGGGTAAAACAGTTATACCAGGACAAGAATTCATGGCCCAGGCAGTAGCGTTCACTATCGTAAAGATACCCACTGTATGGCTGGCTTGGGGCGAGAGCCACTTCTCCTGATAAAGGAGTTGTAGGACCTTGCTCCAGTTCTTATGGAAGGCTGCCCTCAGAATGGCAATCCACCTTGGTGACTGTGAACTTTATCAGCTCTTGCTACTGTACTGCTTGAAAAGCATCTTCCCATAGAACCCATTGGAAGCTGCCAGAAGGTGGCGGTAACCTTGACAGCTCTGTCACTGCTATGTGACTTAAAGCATCCTCCTATAAATCTTCTTGAAGTAGTTTTCCCATAGATAGGAGTATCGCACACTGCACCCTCTTCACTGCGCATGGTCCAACTTCAAGCCTCGGTGACCTAATGGGGGTGGACCCCTTACTGCACACAGCCCTTGCCTTCGTGGGAACGGGCCCCTTGCTGCGCACTGTCCACCTCCTGGCCTAGGTGACCTAATGGTGGTGGGCCCTATGTTTTATTGATCACGACCCTATCACTATTCTTAAAGATGATTTCACTCACTGCCCTGCCCCCTAAACTATACACAATAAATACTCATGCTTCTGGACATTCGGGGCCTCGCTGGCCTCACCTGACTCTGCTTATAGGTGGCGTGGCCCCCTGAGCCCAGCTGTGTTTTTCTTGTACTTCT
>NW_022453794.1:0-1073 GCF_009761245.1 Sapajus apella
TGGCTCACTGCAACCTCAATCTCCTGGGCTCAATTGATCCTCCCCCCACAGATTCCGAGTAGCTGGGATGACAGGTGCAAACCACCACACACAGCTAATTTTTGTATTTTTTGAAAAGACAGGGTTTCACCGTGTTACCCAGGCTAGTCTCAAACTCCTAGGCTCAAGGAGTCCACCTGCCTCAGCCTCGCAAAGTGCTGGAATTACAGGCATGAGCCATTCTACCTGGTCTGTCATCTTTATCTTGAGATAGATTTGTACTTGGAAGTACTATGTACCATAACAAGAAGACAGTCTAAATATGAATTCACTGCAACAAACATTTTGATAAATTCCATTGTTTACTATTGTATATTAAAAATGTATGTAGTAGCACAATATGTGCCTAATATATGCCATAAAAATCAAGCTGCTTGCCCTGCTGAAAAGATCTTCCAGCTTCATCTAATTAAATCAGCAGAATTCACTTGATAGCAGCTAAAGTCTACCTTCTTTTTCATATCTCCCTCCTTTGTATTCCCCAAGGTGAGGGTTGAGGGTTTTATCTTTCCCTCTCTAATATTCTGTAACCCATTGCTTATGCTTCTGTTATGGATGATGAGAAGCTTTATGTTGTAGAGTGCATATATATGTTCCCTACAGGACATCTTAATAGGGGATGTGTTTTATCTACCTTGCTATCCATTGCATAACCTAGTACAAAGCCAGAGGTGTTCAAAAAACATGTGCTGAATATTACGGACTTTCTATAAGTGGACCGTTTCCTTGTTCTCTTACAGACAATTATTGTTGATCTAATCACAGGACATTATGCAGAACCCTTTGTGTCATAAGACACTTGGGGAGAAGTCACAATGAACTCAGGCAGCTTCACTGCTGCATTGCAAAGCCCTGCAATTGCAGTTGTTTTAGAAAGGGATATAGAGAGAAGATAACTATAGTTTGCAAGTTAATCGCTACTGTTAAGATCATCTTACCAAAGGGTGGAGGAATTGGCCAAGGCCCAAAAGGTCCACAGTGCTGAGACGGTGGTCCATATTGAATGGGTGGTGGTACAGGGCCTCCCATGGGGG
>NW_022453795.1:0-1073 GCF_009761245.1 Sapajus apella
TGGCCTCATGTATGTCTTCTTTTGTAAAGTGTCTGTTCATATCCTTCACCCACTTTTGAATGGGTTTGCTTGTTTTCTTCTTGTAAATCTGTTTTAGTTCTTTGTCGATTCTGGATGTCAGTCCTTTGTCAGATGGGTATTTTGTAAAAATTTTTTCCCATTCTGTTGGTTGCTGATTCGCTTTAATGATTGTTACTTTTGCTGTATAGAACCTGTTTAGTTTGAATAGCTCCCATTTGTCTATTTTGGCTTTTGGTGCCATTGCTTTTGGTGTTTTAGTCATGAAGTCCTTTCCTATGCCTATGTCCTTTATGGTTTTGCTTAGATTTTCTTCTAGGGTTTTTATGGTGTTAGGTCTTATGTTTAAGTCTTAGTCCATCTGGAGTTAATTTTAGTATAAGATGTCAGGAAGGGGTCTAGTTTCTGCTTTCTGCATATGGCTAGCTAGTTTTCCCCATACCATCTATTAATAAGGGAATCCTTTCCCCGTTGCTTGTTTTTGTCAGGTTTGTCAAAGATCGGATGGTTGTATATGTGTGGGGTTGCCTCCGAGGCCACTGTTGTGTTCCATTTGTCTATAACTCTATTTTGGAACTAGTACCATGGCGTTTTGATTACTGTAGCCTTGTGGTAGAGTTTGATATGATGGGGTCTTCTAGATACAATCATGTTGTCTGCAAATAGAGACAATTTGATTTCCCCCTTTCCTAATTGCATTCCCTTTATTTCTTTTTCTTGCCTGATTGCTCTGGCTAGCACTTCCAATACTATATTGTATAGTAGTGGTGAGAGGGGGCATCTTTGTCAAGTGGCAGATTTGAAAGGGAATGCTTCCAGGTTTTGTCCATTCAGTATGATGTTGGCTGTTGGTTTGTCATAAATAGCTTTTATTATATTGAGGTATGTTCCCTCAATACCTAGTTTATTGAGAGCTTTTAGGATAAAGGCTTGCTGAATTTTGTCAAAGGACTTCTCTTCAATCAATTGAGATAATCATGTGGTTTTTGTGTTTGGTTCTGTTTATTTGCTGAATTATGGTTATAGACTTGCATATGTTGAGCCAGCCTTGCATC
>NW_022453796.1:0-1073 GCF_009761245.1 Sapajus apella
TGGAACTTCCTAAGGTGAACGAAAGCAAAGCAGAGCAGTTTGAAATAGACGTTTCTCCTGTATTTTAAACGCAGTCTTAATGCTAGTTCTCATATGCCTGTATATGGCTGGAAATATCTGTTTCCAGATTCTCAAAACAAAGGATTTCTGAACTGCTGCAAACACACATCAGTTTAACTCTGTAAGTTAAACTTACAGCTTGACAACCATTCTGTTAGATAGCTTCGTTTTTGTTTTAGAGCAAGATACTTCTCATTACACGCTACAGTCTCATTCACTTTGTAATATCCAAACGCAGCTTTTGTAAGAAACGTGTTACTAACTAGCTGAATATAAACACAGATTTAACTTCCTAAGGTGAACGAACACAAAGCAGAGCAATTTGAACTAGATGTTTCTCCTGTGTTTTAAACGCAGTCTTACTGCTAGTTCTTATATGCCACTAAATGGCTGGTAATATCTGTTTCCATATTCTCCAATAGACAGGATTTCTGAACTACTGTCCACACACATCAGTTTATCTCTGTAAGTTGATTCAACAGCCTAACAACAATTCTGCTAGATAGCTGCATTTTTGTTTAAGAGGAAGAAATTTCTTAATACAGCCTAGAGTCTGATTCACTCTGGAATATCCAAACGCAGCTTTTAGAAGAAAAGTGGTTCTAACGGGCTGAATCTAAACACAGGTGGAACTTCCTAAGGTGAACGAAAGCAAAGCAGAGCAGTTTGAAATAGACGTTTCTCCTGTGTTTTTAACGCAGTCTTACTGCTAGTTCTCATATGCCTGTATATGGCTGGAAATATCTGTTTCCAGATTCTCGAGGCAAAGGATTTCTGAACTGCTGCAAACACACATCAGTTTAACTCTGTAAGTTGATGGCACAGCTTGACAACCATTCTGCTATATAGCTTCGTTTTTGTTTTAGAGCAAGATATTTCTCATTACACGCTACAGTCTCATTCACTTTGTAATATCCAAACGCACCTTTTGTAAGAAAAGTGTTACTAATTCGCTGAATCTAAACGCAGATGCAACTTCCTAAGGTGAACGAACACAAAGCAGAGCAGTTGAA
>NW_022453797.1:0-1073 GCF_009761245.1 Sapajus apella
GGTAGTGCTCAGTGTCAGTTGATTTTATCTTTATGTTTGTGTGTGTTCAGTGTTGAGCTTCCACTTATAAGTGAGAACCTGCAGTGTTTGGTCTTCTGTTTGTGCCTCAGTTGGCTTAGCAGAGCAGCCGCTAGTTCCATCCATGTTGCTGCTGAGAGCATGATTTTGTTTCTGTGTTTGATTTTCCTTGGTGGCTCTTTAGTATTTTGTGGTGTATAGGTACCACATTTAAAAACATCTGATTTTCTGTTGGTGCGGGCATCTAGGTCAGTTCCATATCTTTATTCCTGTGAGTGGCACTCCTGTGAACATTCAAGTTTCTGTGTCTTTTTGATAGAAGCATGTGTTTTTCCTTTGGGTAGATACCCAGGATGGGATTTCTGGGTCAAAGAGCTCTGCTTTTTTTTTTTTTTTTTTTTTTTTTTGAGAAATCTTCAAACTGCTGTCCACAGTTTGACACCTAGTTTGCATTACCGCCATGAGTGTAACTGTGTTGGCTTTCTCTGCTGCCACACGCCAGCATGTTATGTTCTGACTTTGGACAAATGGCCACTCTGACTGGTGTGTGATGGCACTGCTACCTCATCTCTGATGATTAATGATGTTGAACATTTTCTCATGTGTGTTGGTCTTTTTGAGGTATTCTTTTGACCAATGTGTGTTCATTTCATTTGCCCATTTTTTACTTGGATTATCCATTTTTCTGCTTCTTAATTTATGTAAGGTCCTTCTAGATTCTGACCATTAGAAACTGGTCAGATGCTTGTTTTGGGAACATTTTTTCCCATCAGCTAGGCTGTGTGTTTAGTGTGCTGGCAGTTTCTTTGCTGTGGAGCAGGTCTGTAGTTCCTTAGGCCAGACTTGTGCCTTTTGGTTTTTCTTGCACTTCTTTTGGGTACTAAATTACCTAAATGGTTTGCAAAAGCCTGTGTTGAGAAAAGTGTTTGATAGGTTGTCTCTTAGGACTTTTATATTTGAAGTCTTCTATTGAAATCTTTGGTTTATCCTGAGTTACTTTTCCATATGATGAGAAGCAGGGCTGCAGTGTTAATTATTCTGTTAGGTATAGAGGA
>NW_022453798.1:0-1073 GCF_009761245.1 Sapajus apella
AAGGATTTCTGAACTGCTGCACACACATCAGTTTAACTCTGTAAGTTAATTGTACAGCTTGACAACCATTCTGCTAGATAGCTGCGTTTTGTTTAAGAGCAAGATATTTCTGATTACAGCCTATACTCCCATTCGCTCTGGAATATCCAAACGCAGCTTTCAGAAGAAACGTGTTTCTAACTCGCTGAATCTAAACATAGATGCAACTTCCTAAGGTGAACGAACACAAAACAGAGCAGTTTGAAATAGACGTTTCTCCTGTGTTTTAAACGCAGTCTCACTGCTAATTCTTACTTGCCTGTATATGGGTGGAAATACCTGTTTCTAGATCCTCCAAAGAACGGCGTCCTGAACTACTGCACACACACATCAGCTTAACTCTGTAAGTTGATTGTACAGCTTGACAGACATTCTGTTAGATAGCTGCGTTTATGTTTTAGAGCAATGTATTTGTCATTACAGCCTATACTCCCATTCACTCGGGAATATCGAAACACAGCTTTTAGAAGAAACGTGTTTCTAACTCTCTGAAACCAAACATAGTTGCAACATCCTAAGGTGAACGAACACAAAACAGAGTAGTTTGAAATAGACGTTTCTCCTGTGTTTAAAACGCAGTCTCACTGCTATTTCTTATATGCCTGTATATGGCTGGACATACTTGTTGCTAGATTCTCCAAAGAAAGGCTTCCTGAACTGCTGCACATGCACATCAGCTTAACTCTGTAAGTTGATTGTACAGCTTGACAACCATTCTGTTAGATAGCTGTGTTTTTGTTTTAGAGCAATGTATTTCTCATTACAGCCTATACTCCCATTTACTCTGGAATAGGCAAATGAAGCTTTTAGAGGAAACGTGTTTGCAACTCGTTGAATCTAAACATAGACACAACTTCCTAAGGTGAACGAACACAAAACAGAGCAGTTTGAAATAGACCTTTCTCATGTGTTTTAAGCGCAGTCTCCCTGCTAATTCTTATATGCCTGTATATGGCTGCAAATATCTGTTTCTAGATTCTCCAAAGAAAGGATTTCTGAACTGCTGCACACACATCAGTTTAACTCTGTAAGTT
>NW_022453799.1:0-1073 GCF_009761245.1 Sapajus apella
CCCAGAGTCAGCTTCCTCCACTACCTGAGGCGTCAACATGCCTCTGTACAATGTGTCTGTGCACCTGTGTGCTCATGTGTTTGTGGGTAAATGCGTCTGTGCACATGTATGTTGCTTCTCTGGCCAGGCCTGGCTGTCCCACTCATGTGTGCACCCAATTCCTCATCACTGTCACCCCCGGGGCCCAGGGCCAGCATCAGAGCATCCATTGGTGCCCCCTGACCTCAGTCCTCCCCGCCCAGGGTGGTCCTGGGTTACACATAGGGTGGAGGGAAATGACTGCTGCTGTTGAATCTCAGAATCCAAATGCTGATACTATCACCTAATGGACTTTTCAGTATCTCTAACGGTCTTACAAATACTATCTGTAATGGTATCTCTTTTTTATTTCTGATATTTTAATTGGATGTTTCTCTCCATGACCCTTGGTTATTTAGCTAGAGGATCCTGTGGGGAACATGCCCGGCACACAGTAGGGGCTCACTCTTCTAGACATGTTCTCTGAAATATGGTTCATCTGTCCTTCCACCCAGGGCCTACGGGATGCCAAATTCCAGGGGCCAGAAAGAGCTTGGGCTAAAAAGAACATTCGAGGGGAGGGCTTTGACCTGGGCTGAGTCTGCTTGTGCCATCCAAACCTGGAGCCTCAAGTCCTGAGACAGGGCGTCCAGAGGCCCCAGTGCCGGGCCCTCCTGATGGACACCTGCTCCCCTGTGCTCATTAGGAGCCTCACCCATCGTACTGTCACAGCATGGCTGCCCTCGTATCTGGGAGCTCTGCATCTGTGCATTCAGCCAACAGTGAATGGAAAATATACAGAAAAGAAATTGGATGCTTATGCCTCAATGAACATGTGCAGAATTTGTCCTCATCATCATTCCCTACACAATACAGTATCACAACCATTTAGATATCATCTGCATTGTATTAGGTATCATAACTAATCTAGAGATGGTCTGCTGTATACGGGAGGATGTGTGTAGGTCATATGTAAACGCTAGGCCTTGTTATATCACAGACTTGGGCATCCCTAAATTTTGGCATCCCAGGGGAACTCTAGAACTAATCCTCCA
>NW_022453800.1:0-1072 GCF_009761245.1 Sapajus apella
TATTTCTCTTTACGGCCTTTAGTCTCAGTCATTCTGGAATATCCAAACGCAGCTTTTAGAAGAAACGTGTTTCTAACTCACTGAATCTAAACATAGATGCAACTTCCTAAGGTTAACGAACACAAAGCGGAGCAGTTTGTTCCAGATGTTTCTCCTGTGTTTTAAACGCAGTCTTACTGCTACGTCTTAAATGCCTTGGCAAGGCTGGAAATATCTGTTTCCAGATTCCCCAAAGAAAAGATTTCAGAAACGCTGCATACACACATCAATTTACCTCCATAAGATGATTTTACAGCTTGACCACCATTCTGCTAGATAGCTGCGTTTTTGTTTTAAAGCAAGATATTTCTCATTACAGCTTTTAGCCCCAGTCACTCTGGAATATCCAAACGCAGATTTTTGAAGAAACCTTTTTCTAACTCCCTGAATCTAAACATAGAAGCAACTTCCTAAGGTGAACGAACACAAAGCAGAGCAGTTTGAAATAGACGTTTCTCCTGTGTTTTAAACACAGTCTTACTGGTAGTTCTCATATGCCTGTGTATGGCTGGAAATATCTGTTTCCAGATTCTGCAACGAAAGGATTTCTGAACTACTGCACACACACGTCAGTTTAACTCTGTAAGAAGATTGCACAGCTTGACAACCATTCTGCTAGATAGCTTCGATTTTCTTTTGGAGCAAGATATTTCTCTTTACGGCTTTTAATCTCAGTCATTCTGGAATATCCATACGCAGCTTTTAGAAGAAACGTGTTTCTAACTCGCTGAATCTAAACATAGATGCAACTTCCTAAGGTGAACGAACAGAAAGCAGAGCAGTTTGAAATAGACGTTTCTTCTGGGTTTTAAACGCAGTCTTACTGGTAGTTGTCTTATGCCTGTATATGGCTGGAAATATCTGTTTCCAGATTCCCCAAAGAAAAGATCTCAGAACCTCTGCACACACACATCAATTTAACTCCATAGGATGATTTTACAGCTTGACAAGCATTCTGATAGCTGCATTTTTGTTTTAGGGCAAGATATTTCTCATTACAGCCTTTAGTCTAAGTCACTCAGGAATAACCAAA
>NW_022453801.1:0-1072 GCF_009761245.1 Sapajus apella
TCTAAAACAAAAAAGGAACTATGTAGCAGAATGATTTTCAAGGTGTATGTTCAACGTACAGGATTAAACAGATATGTGAATGTAGCAGTTCACAAACCTTTTCCTTGGAGAATCTGGAAAGAGATATTTCCATCCATATACAGGCTCCCAAGAATTAGCTTTAAGATCGCGTCTAAACCACAGGAGAAACGTCTCTTTCAAGCTGCTCTGATCTGTGCTCATTTACCTTAGGAAGTTGCATCTATGTTTAGATTCAGCGAGTTAGAAACACGTTTCTTCTAAAATCTCCGTTTGGATATTCCTGAGTGAATGGGTGTATAAGGTGTAATGGTAAATATCTGGCTCTAAAACCAAAACGGAGCTATGTAGCTGAATGATTGTCAAGGTATATATTCAACATATAGAGTAAAACAGATGTGTGAATGTAGCAGTTCAGAAACCCTTTCTTTGGAGAATCTGGAAAGAGATATTTCCAGCCATAAAGAGGCTCATAAGTATTAGCGGTAAGATCGCGTCTAAACCGCAGGAGAAACATCTCTTTCAAACTGCTCTGTTGTGTGTTCGTTGACCTTAGGAAGATGCATCTATATTTCGTTTCAGCGAGTTAGAAACACGTTTCTTCTAAAAGCTGCGTGTCGATATTCTTGAGTGAATGGGAGTATACGGTGTAATGAGAAATATCTGGCTGTAAAACAAAAACGGAGCTATGTAGCAGAATGATTGTCAAGGTGTATATTAAACTTACAGAGTTAAACAATTATGTGAATGTAGCAGTTCACTAACCCTTTCTTTGGAGAACCTGCAAATAGATATTTCCAGCCATATACAGACTCTTAAGAATTATCTTTAAGATCGCATCTAAATCATACGACAAATATCTCTTTCAAACTGCTCCGCTGTGTGTTCGTTCACCTTCGGAAGTTGCATCTATGTTTAGATTTATCGAGTTAGAAACACGTTTCTCCAAATAGCGGCGTTTGGATATTCCTGAGTGAATGGGAGTATAGGGTGTAATGAGAAATATTGGGCTCTAAAACAACAACGGAGCAATGTAGCACAATGAATGTCAAGA
>NW_022453802.1:0-1072 GCF_009761245.1 Sapajus apella
GACAGGGTCTTGCTCTGTCACCCAGGCTGTAGTGCATGGTCATTGCTGACTGCAGCCTCGAACTCCTGGGCTCAAGTGATCCTCTCCCTTCAGCCTCCCAAGTAGCTGGGACCACAGGGACACACCATCACACCCAGTTAATTTTTTTAAAAAGTTTTTTGTAGAGACAGGGTCTCGCTGTTTCCCAGGCTGGTCTCAAACTCCTGGCCTCAAGCAATCCTCCCGCCTTGGCCTACAGAAATTTACAGGCATAAGCTACTGTGCCTGGCCAGAGCTCATGAAGTTTAGAGATGACATAGCATCTAGCAGGTAGACTTGCTCACTGGGAGCCTCTTTTTTGCCTGGTGGGTCAGCGGGTTCTGTGTGTACAAATGATGTTTACTGGTCCACCCCTCATCTAGGTTTTTAAAAATGAGCATTTTCTCTGTTCTGACAATAATAAAATAACAGAATCAATTATCTTTTTTAAAAAAGATAATTATATTCAAATTTCTTTATTTTTTATTTTGAGACAGGGTCTCACTCTGTCACCCAGGCTGGAGTGCAGTGGCATGACTATAGCTTACTGCAGCCTCTAACTCCTGGGCTTAAGCAATCCTCCTGCCTCAGCCCCCGAGTAGGGGGGACTACAGCTGTATAGTTCCACATCTGGCTAATTTGTATTCTTGGAAGAGATGAGGTCTCTATGTTGCCCAGGCTTAACCTATTTTTTTAAGTGAGCAAAAGACTTCAATGGCATTTCACAAAATAGAACATATAAGTGGTCAAAAAACACATGAAAAAAATGCTCAAATTTATTAATCATTAGTTATTTTAAAACTACAAAGAGAAGCAAAGCTTGCTGGCTTATGCCTATAATTCCGGCACTTTGGGAGGCCAAAGTGGGAAGATTGCTTGAGCCCAGGAGTTTGAGACCAGCATGGGTAACAGAGAAACAGACTCCATCTCTACAATAACAACAAAAAAATTAACTGGGTTTAGTGGTGCATGCCTATAGTCTCAGGAGCTACTTAGGAGGCTAAGTAAGGCAGGAGGATTGCTTGAGCCTGGGAGTTGGAGGCTGCAGTGAGCT
>NW_022453803.1:0-1072 GCF_009761245.1 Sapajus apella
GGGGTGCTAATGTCTTCCACTATTATTGTCTGGGAGTCTAAGTCTCTCTGTAGGTCTCTAAGAAGTTGGTTTTTGTTGGTTGCCGATTCACTCTAATGACTGTTTCTTTTGCTGTGCAGAAGCTGTGGAGTTTGATTAGGTCCCATTTGTCTATTTTGGCTTTTGTTGTCAATGCTTTTGGTGTTTTGGTCGTGAAGTCCTTGCCTACACCTATGTCCTGAATGGTTTTGCCTAGATTTTCTTCTAGGGTTTTTATGGTGTTAGGTCTTATGTTTACGTCTTTAATCCATCTGGAGTTAATTTTAGTGTAAGGTGTCAGGAAGGGGTCCAGTTTCTGCTTTCTGCACATGGCTAGCCAGCTTTCCAAACACCATTTATTGAACAGGGAATCCTTTCCCCATTGTTTGTTTCTGTCTGGTTTGTCAAAGATCAGATGGTTGTAGATATGTTGTGTTGCCTCTGAGACCTCTGTTCTGTTCCATTGGTCTACACCGCATGTTCTCACTCATAGGCAGGTGTTGAACAATGAGAACACATGGACACAGGGAGGGGAGCACTACACACTGGGGTCAGTTGGGGGGAAATAGGGGAGGGACGGTGGGGGGTGGGGAGCTGGGGAGAGATAACAAGGGGAGAAATGCCAGATGTAGGTGATGGGGAGGAAGGCAGCAAATCACACTGCCACGTGTGTAGCTATGCAACAATTTTGCATGTTCTTCATGTACCCCAAAACCTAAAATGCAATAAAATAAATAAATGGGGGGAAAAAAAAAGAAGTTAGTTTTTGAATCTGAATGCTCCTGTGTTGGGTACGTATGTACTTAGCATAGTTAGGTCTTCTTGTTGCATTGATTCCTTTACCATTATGTAATGCCATTCTTTGTATTTTTGATCTTTGTTGGTTTATAGTTTATTTTATCAGAGACTAAGATTGCAACCCCTGCTTTCTTTTGCTTTGCATTAGCTTGGTCAATATTTCACCATTGTTTCACTTTGAGCCTATGTGTGTCTTTGCACATGAGATGTGTCTCCTGAATACAGTACACCAAAGGGTCTTGACTCCATCCAGTTT
>NW_022453804.1:0-1072 GCF_009761245.1 Sapajus apella
TGTGAATGTAGCAGTTCACCAACCCTTTCTTTGGAGATTCTGGAAAGAGATATTTACAGCCATATACAGACTCTTAAGAATTAGCTTTAAAATCGCATCTAAATCATATGAGAAACGTCTCTTTCAAACTGCTCCACTGCGTGTTGGTTCACCTTCGGAAGTTGCATCTATGTTTAGATTCTGCGAGTTAGAAAGACGTTTCTCCAAAAAGCTGCGTTTGGATATTCCTGAGTGAATGGGAGTATATAATTTAATGAGAAATATCTTGCTCTAAAACAAAAACGGAGCTCTGTAACAGAATGATGGTCAAGGTGTATATTAAACTTACAGAGTTAAACAATTGTGTGAATGTAGCAGTTCACGAAGCCTTTATTTGGAGAATCTGGAAAGAGATATTTCCAGCTTTATACAGACTCTTAAGAATTAGCTTTAAGATCGCATCTAAATGATACGAGAAACGCCTTTTCTAACTGCTCCACTGTGTGTTCATTCACCTTCGAAAGTCGCATCTATGTTTAGATTCTGTGAGTTAGAAAGACGTTTTTCCAAAAAGCTGCGTTTGGATATTACTAAGTGAATGGGAGTACAGGGTTTAATGAGAAATATCTTGATCTAAAACAAAAACGGAGCAATGTAACAGAATGATTGTCAAGGTGTATATTAAACTTAAAGAGTTAAACAATTGTGTGAATGTAGCAGTTCACCAACCCTTTCTTTGGAGAATCTGGAAAGAGATTTCCAGCCGTTTACAGACTCTTAATAATTAGCTTAAGATCGCATCTAAATGATAAGAGAAACGTCTCTTTCAAACTGCTCCACTGCGTGTTGGTTCAACTTCGGAAGTTGCATCTATGTTTAGATTCTGCGAGTTAGAAAGACGTTTCTCCAAAAAGCTGCGTTTGGATATTCCTGAGTGAATGGGAGTATAGAGTTTAATGAGAAATATCTTGCTCTAAAACAAAAACGGAGCTATGTAACAGAATGACTGTCAAGGTGTATATTAAACTTACAGAGTTAAACAATTGTGTGAATGTAGCAGTTCACCAACACTTTCTTTGGGGAATCTGGAAAG
>NW_022453805.1:0-1072 GCF_009761245.1 Sapajus apella
CTAACTCGCTGAATCTACACAAAGATGCAACTTCCTAAGGTGAACGAACACAAAGCAGAGCAGTTTGAACTAGACTTGTCTCCCGTGTTTTAAACGCAGTCTTACGGCTGGTTTTTATATGCCTGTACATGGCTGGAAATATCTGTTTCCAGGTTCCCCAAAGAAAGGATTTCTGAACTGCAGCACACACACATCTGTTTATCTCTGTAGGTTGACTGTACAGCTTCACAACCATTCTGGTAGATAGCTGCGTTTTTCTCTTAGAGCAAGATGTTTCTCATTACAGCCTACAGTCTCATTCACTCTGGAATATCCAAACTCAGCTTTTAGAAGAAACGGATTTCTAAATCTCTGAATCTAAACATAGATGCAAGTTCTGAAGGTGAGTGAACACAAAACAGAGCAGTTTGAAAGAGATGTTGCTCCTGTGTTTTAAACGCAGTCTTACAGCCAGTTCTTATATGCCTGCATATGGCTGGAAATATCTGTTTCCAGATTCTCCAAAGAAAGTGTTTCTGAACTGCTGCACACACACATCAGTTTAACTCCGTCAGTTGATTATACAGATTGACAACCATTCTGCTAGATAGCTGCGTTTTTGTTTTACAGCAAGATATTTCTCATGACATCCTATAGTCTAATTCACTCAGGAATATCCAAACGCAGATTATAAAAGAAACGTGTTTCTAACTCGCTGAATTTAAACATAGAGGCAGCGTCCTAAGGTGAATGAACACAAAGCAGAGCAGTTTGAAATAGACGTTTCTCCTGTGTTTTAAATGCAGTCTTACTGTAAGTTCTTATAGGCCTGTAAATGGCTGGAAATACCTGTTTCCAGATTCTCCAAAGAAAGAGTTTCTGAACTGCTGCACACACACATTAGTTTAACTCTGTAAATTGATTCCACAGCTTAACAACCATTCTCCTAGAGAGCTGCGTTTTTGTGTTAGAGCAATATAATTCTCATTACTGCCTATGGTTTCAGTCACTCTGAAATATCAAAACGCAGCTTTTAGAAGAAGCTCGTTTCTAACTCGCTGAATCTAAACATAGATGCAACTTCCTAAGTTGA
>NW_022453806.1:0-1072 GCF_009761245.1 Sapajus apella
AAACTATCAAACCAATTTCAAAAATACAGCAGCTGTGGGTGAAGATATAAAGTGCAGATTAAAAAGAATCATGACACGTTTACCTTTTTCATAATTTTAATGAATGTTGAATGAAAAGATATCACTTGCACATAAGCATTTATCTGAAGTTCAGAAATTCTCCCACCTTACTTTAGTTTCTTCAGCTTCTGTTGTATCAGGCAAATGAAACTTATATATATCTAAACTAAACACAAAGAAAATATATAGTTATTTTTCATCAATTTACTATTAATCTAAGTACCTATTTGCACAAAAAGAGTTTTGAATTAATTGTCACCTTTTTTTTGTGAGACAGAGTTTCACTCTGTTACCCAGGCTGGAGTGGAATGGTACGATCTCGGCTCACTGCAACCTCTGCCTCCTGGGCTCAAGCGGTTTTTGTCCCTCAGCCTCTCGAGCAATTGGGGTTACAGGCACCCACCACGACGCCTGGATAATTTTGGAATTTTTAGTAGAGACAGTGTTTCACCATGTTGGCCAGGCTGGTCTCAAACTCCTGACTTCAAGTGATCCACCCACCTTGGCCTCTCAAACTGCTGAGATTACAGGCATGAGATACAGTGCCCAGCCATATCACCTAATGTTAAGAGTTATTTCTTGGTAATTGAAAATTTCATGATTTGTTATTTGCCTCTCTCTCTCTCTCTCTCTCAACAGGGTCTCACTCTGTTTCCCAGGCTGAAGTCTCAAACTCCTGGGTTCTAGTGATCCACCTGTCTCGGCCTTCTGAGTAGCTGGGACTGCAGGTGCTCATTATCGTAACTGGTTTATAATTTTTTATAGCAATGGGATCTTGCTATGTTGCTCATGCTGGTCTCGAACTCCTGAGTTCAAGCGATCTGCCCACCTCAGCCTACCAAATTGTTGAAATTACAGGCATGAGCCAACATGCCCAGCCTCTTTGTACTTTTCTATAGGACTTAGATTTCTTTATAATAATTATAAATAATTTGTATAAAAGCCATCATTATCTTAAACTTTTCAAAATTAAGCAGTAATTAAGAATGAGCTACAGAAAGTAGTATTTATT
>NW_022453807.1:0-1072 GCF_009761245.1 Sapajus apella
CTGGCCACTGGGCCAGAACTAAGAGAGTCATTACTAAATCTAGCAACATGTCTCTTTTATAATAGAGACCAGGAGGAACAGGCTGAAAGGGACGAGAGGGACAAGAGAAAGGCCGCAGACTTAGTCATGGCCTTCAGGCAGGTGGACATAAAAGTCTTGGAAAGGGAAAAGGCTTGGGTTAGCTGCCAGTCTGGCAAAGTTTGCTACCACTGCAGCCTACAGGAACACTTTAAGAAGGCTGTCCCGAGGACGATCCAAGATGGCAGTTTAGGAAGAGCTCAGGATTGCAGCTCCCAGTGAAAGCACAGAGGGTTAGTGGATGCCGCGTTTTTATTGCCCACAGACTAGGAAATTCCCGGGCGGAGGTGCTCCATGGTCGCCAGCGTGGCTGTTTCGGCCAGCGCGGCTGTTTCAGCCAGCACTGCTGCTTTGCCCCGCGCGGAAGCTTTGTCGGCGCCCTGGAGACAAGGTTCTCCACACAAAAAACATCAGTCTGGGGGCCCTTTTGGCTAGCGATTGGTGCCACGGGAAGTCGCCCATACGCCGGTTCAAAAAGGGGACTGAGCAGAGAACCAGGACAGTAGATTCCAGGGCAAAAAAAAAAAAAAAAAAAGCGCCACAAACCTCAGTGCCACTGTTTAAGCCAGCGCAGTGAGTGGCCGCAGGGGAAAACAAACAGACGATGGCGCCTCTTCAACAGGCGACTGGAACGCAAACTTAAAAAAGGCTCTGAGGCAGGGAGCCAGGCGATCAGGCTCGGCTGGCCCCACACCCACAAAAGAACAGCAACCAGAAACTCTGGATTGAGAGTTTCACAGCGAGCGCAGCTGAACCCGGGACGGTCCAGCTCTGTGGGGGAGGGGCGTCCGCCATTACCGAGGCAGCCCGCCGTTGCCAAGGCAACCCACCATTGCGAAGGCAGCCCGCCGTTGGCAAGGCAACCCGCCACAGCAGAGACTCCGCACCAACAGAGGCGGGCCACCATTCCCAAAGCAGTTCTAACTACACCCATATAAACAGGACTGCAGGGAAGTTCACTCGGCAGCGGGGCGGAGCCCACAGCAGCTCAGCA
>NW_022453808.1:0-1072 GCF_009761245.1 Sapajus apella
GAATTGCTTGAACCCAGGAGGCGGAGGTTGCAGTGAGCCCAGATTGTTCCATTGCATTCCAGCCTGGGTAACAAGAGCGAAACTCCATCTCAAAAAAAACAAAAAAAGTTATCATCTAGTTATTGACCACATTACATAATATAATTAAGATTTAATTTTTTAATAAATTAATAAGTTAATTAGAAAAAGATAATTTTTATAACACTACAGTAAGATATGACAGACTGGAGTTAAAATTTGTGATGTTTCTGACCACTATTTCAGCAAAAGATCTATAAGATGGTAAATTTTTTTTTTTTGAGACAGAGTTTTGTTCTTGTTACCCAGGCCTGAGTGCAATGGCACAATCTCAGCTCACCGCAACCTCCGTGCTCCTGGTAAATTATAAAATATAAAATAAGAGCTAGAGTGAACTTTGGAGCACAACAATCTATAGTTGATTTCATACATTAACTCATGAAGCATAAACAACTTAAATGTTTTGTTTGGGGATTCAGGACAGCCAGAGCTCTTAATAGAAGGCTGTTTACTATCCATTAGGAGATTTACACACACAGGTTCATTCATTTGACTGAGATACTCATTTCATCTATGAAAACCTCCATGCACACAAACTAGAAAATTTAGAAGAGATGAATAAATTCCTGGAATTTACACCCTCCAGTTTTTAAAAAAATTCTGAAACTAGACTTGAATTTGATAAAGTGTGTATGTCAATTTGTTCTTCAAAGCCAAAGGAGTTTGTATAGACACACACACACACACACACACACACACACACACACACACACACTGATAGAAGTTCATTGTATTGCCAAGTAGAGTATAGATCCTTTAGGGTAGTTTCTAATACTGTCTTACAAATAATTTCATTTTAACTACTTAGGCAATTGTTAATTACTTAAGTACCTCTACTTCTGACAGCTCAGTCAGTTTCTAATAGCAGCCTCTTAAAAGTCTGACTCTGCATATCAAGAAAAGGTGTTTGTAAGTTATAAATCAAAGCCTCTTCTTCCCAGTCCTTAGGAGAAGAGGACTCCTTCAAAAACACAGGCTTTTTTTTTTTTTTTTT
>NW_022453809.1:0-1072 GCF_009761245.1 Sapajus apella
CAACTCTTTCACAGTTCATAAGGAATATATGAATTCTTCAGGAAAAGGGAATTCAGTCTGTATTTCTTCTCACTTAATATCAAGAATAGAAATTAAGAGGAAAACTACATAGAGGGCGTAGGCCACTTTTAACCATGTAAAATAAGATTAAGTCACAAATACAGCTTTTCAGTTTTCCGGTCAATCTCTTTAGAAACAAAACAATGCTGAAGTTAATAATTTCTAATTATTATTATTACTTTTTTTTAGACAAAGTTTTACTCTTGTTGCTCAGGCTGGGGTGCAATGGCACGATCTCACTCACCTCAACCTCCGCATCCCAGGTTGAAGTGATTCCCCTGCCTCAGCCCCCTGAGTTGCTGGGATTACAGGCATACACCACCATGCCCGGCTAATTTTTTTTTGTATTTTTAGTAGAGATGGGGTTTCTCCATGTTGGTCAGGCTGGTCTCAAACTCCCAACCTCAGGTGATCTGCCCACCTCGGCCTCCCAAAGTGCTGGGATTTTAGGCATGAGTCATCAAGCCCAGCCAGTTTCTAATTTTAAATGTCGTTTAAATGTAGATGATGCCATCTAGGAAGGTAAGTAGGAAAGGTAAATTAAATCCATTTTTAAAATTCAAAATTGGAGTATTTTTCCCCTCTAAAGTCTTTTTTTGGTGATTTTTCTACATTTGATATCATTGCGGGATTGGTCAACTGTAAAGATTCCAGTGTAGCTTATCTGAGAAGTTGTGAACCAGTCCATAATTGCTTCCTCTCACATCCATCTGATTGCAGCATTTCTACAGCAAAGCCCAAGCAGGGTGCCAATATGCAGATGGTACAGGGAGTATCATCCCTCAGTCAAATAACTTCTCCATCTCTAAAGTTTCATCTCTTTCAGAAGTCATCGCCAACTAATTGTGTCTTGATTTAGTTGCTAAAATTGACTTATTTCTGAAGCAGCAGTATTCAGCCTAAAAACATTTCTACTCTAGTTGTAGTTATATCATCAGTGGCTGATTTTTTTCATTGGAAAGTAATAAATAATTTGTAGGATGTGGTATATTCTGTGTCAACTTCAAGGCAA
>NW_022453810.1:0-1072 GCF_009761245.1 Sapajus apella
AATCAGACTTCAGAAGGTGGGTAGTAAGAAACTTCTGTGAACTTAAAGAACATGTTCCAACCAAATGCAAAGAAACTAAGAATCTTGAAAAAAGATTGGACGAAATGCTAACAAGAATGGACAAAATAGAGAGGAATATAAGTGAATTGATGGAGCTGAAAAACGCAACACGAGAACTTCGTGAAGCATGCACAAGTATCAACAGCCGAATGGACCAAGCAGAAGAAAGGATATCAGAGGTCGAAGATCAACTCAATGAAATAAAACGGGAAGGCAAGACTGGAGAAAAAAGGGTAAAAAGGAATGAACAAAGTCTCCAAGAAATGTGGGACTATGTGAAAACACCTAATCTATGTTTGATAGGCGTAACTGAATGTGAAGAAGAGAATGAATCCAAGCTGGAAAATACTCTTCAGGATATTATCCAGGAAAACTTCCCCAACCTAGTAAGGCAGGCAAACATTCAAGTACAGGAAATACAGAGAACACCACAAAGATATTCGTCAAGAAGAGCAACACCAAGGCACATAATCTTCAGATTCACCAGGGTCGAAATGAAGGAGAAAATACTAAGGGCAGCCAGAGAGAAAGGTCGGGTTACCCATAAAGAGTAGCCCATCAGACCCACAGCAGATCTCTCAGCAGAAACCCTACAAGCCAGAAGAGAATGGGGGCCAATATTCAACATCTTTAAAGAAAAGAACTTTCAACCCAGAATCTCCTATCCAGCCAAACTAAGCTTCATAAGTGAAGGAAAAATAAAATGCTCTGGGAACATGCAAGTACTCAGAGATTTTGTCACCACCAGGGCAGCTCTACAAGAGCTCCTGAAAGAGGCTCTACACATATAAACGTACAACAAGTACCAGCTCAACTAAAGGGCAAAACAGCCAGCTAGCACCAAAATGGCAGTATCAAATTCACACATAACAATATTAACCCTAAATGTAAATGGACTAAATGCCCCAATCAAAAGACACAGACTGACAAATTGGATAAAAAGACAAAACCCATCGGTGTGCTGTATCCAGGAAACCCATCTCACATGCAAGGATACACAAAGGCTCAAAAT
>NW_022453811.1:0-1071 GCF_009761245.1 Sapajus apella
CATGACCACTGGGGAGGTTACACAAACATTTTTAAGGGATAATTGTCTATGTTACAGGCAGCATTTCTCTGGGGGGTTATCTATGCTACAGGCAGCATTTCTCTATGATGAGGCATCTAGGAAACACGCAGTGTTTCTCTAAGGGGATTATTTTGATTTTCTATGCTACAGGCAGTGTTTCTCGGGGGGTGGGGTTTATCTATGCTACAGACAGTGTTTCTCTAAGGGGATTATCTATGCTACAGACAGTGTTTCTCTAGGGGGATTATCTATCCTACAGGCAGTGTTTCTCTAAGGGGATTATCTATGCTACAGACAGTGTTTCTCTAGGGGTATTATCTATGCTACAGACAGTGTTTCTCTGCGGGATTTTCTATGCTACAGGCAATGTTCCTCTGGGGGATTATTCATGCTACACGCAGTGTTTCTCTAAGGGGATTATCTATGCTACAGGCAGTGTTTCCCTGGGGGGATTATCTATGCTACAGGCAGTGTTTCTCTGGGGGGGATTACCTATTCTACAGGCAGTGTTTCTCTGGGGGGGATTATCTGTGCTACAGACAGTGTTTCTCTGGGGGGATTATCTGTGCTACAGGCAGTGTTTCTCTAAGAGGATTATCTATTCTACAGGGAGTGTTTCTCTAGGAGGATTATCTATACTACAGGCAGTGTTTCTCTAAGGGGATTATCTATGCTACAGGCAGTGTTTCTCTAAGGGGATCACTTATGCTACAGACAGTGTTACTCTGTGGGATTTTCTAAGCTGCAGGCAGTGTTTCTCTGGGGGATTATCCATGCTACAGGCAGTGTTTCTCTGGGGGATTATGTATGCTTCAGGCAGTGCTTCTCAGGAGGATTATCAATGCTACAGGCAGTGTTTCTCTAGGGGTGTATGTGTTACAGGGAGTGTTTCTTTTAGCAGGGTTGTCTATGCTACAGGCATTGCTTGAGGCCTTTTTGCAGAACACCTTGGTATTTAGGAGTCAAACATTGGCCATTATCATGGCTTTGCTTCAAGGTGGCCTTACTCTTGCCATGCAATAAGTTGTTTTCTTGTATTCCACCCTTGAA
>NW_022453812.1:0-1071 GCF_009761245.1 Sapajus apella
ACTGGATTATCGAATCTTTTTATTATTGATTTATAATAGTTCTTTATATATTTTAGATACAAGTACCCTATCAGATATATCATTTGCTAATATTTTCTCTGGGTCGTATATCCTTTTGATGTAAGCGATCTTTTTAAGTCAAGTTTTTAGTTTTACTTGTTGTTGTTTTTGAGATAGGATGTCTGTCTTCCTGGCTGGAGTGCAGTGGTACAATCTTGGCTCACAGCAACCTCTCCCTCCCGGGTTTAATTGGTCCTCCTACCTTAGCCTCCCCAGTATCTGGGACCACAGGCGTGTGCTACACGCCCAGATCATTTTTGTGCTTTTAGTAGAGATGGGGTTTCGCCACGTTGGCCGGGCTGGTCTTAAACTCCTGGCCTCAAGTGATCCACCTGCCTTGGCCTCCCAAAGTGCTGGAATTAAAGGCATGAATCACCATGCCCCACCAAGTCAAGTATTTTTAAGACAAGGAAGAAAAGGAAAATTAAAATGTAATAATATAATAAGTAAGGCTGCGTATGGTGGATCTTATAGCACTTTGGGAGATTAAGGCGGGAGGATTGCTTGAGCCCAAGAGTTCAAGATCAACCTGGGCTACAAAGAGTCCCTGTCTCTACAAAAAAATAAAGAAACTAGCTGGCTCTGGTGGAATGCACCTGTAGTTCCAGCTGTGTGGGAGCTTGAGGTAGGAGGGAAGCTGAGGTGGGCGGATTGCTTAGGTGGGCGGATTGCTTGAGGCCAGGAGTTTGAGGCTGCAGTGAGCCGTAATGGCACTACTGTACTCCAGCCTGGGTAACAGGGTAAGACCTGGTCTCTCTCTCTCTCTCTCTGTCTCTCTCACACACACACACACTTACCGTCATCAGCCTATATGTAGCACTATAGAGATGCCAAAAAAGTGCTCATTTTCAATAGGATGAGCAAATGTTAACTATTTAAAACAACTTCTAAAAAGAATTTTCCATTTGATTCAGTTTATTTAGAATTTAGCTTATATGTAGTGTCGTGTGTGCTGTGTCAGTCGTTCCTACTGGATTGTAAATGTGGATGCTGCCTGTTTTGCTTACCAGT
>NW_022453813.1:0-1071 GCF_009761245.1 Sapajus apella
ATTTGCTCAATAAACCTCTATTTCACCAAGAGTGAATACACCAAATGATCATTTCTCAAACTTGCTGACGGCAAATTAAAACTTACTTTACTTTTGAAAGTAGACTTCTAAAAATTAGAAGAATGAGGAAAAAAGCATGAAATTTGTTTGAACAAGGCTATCTTCAAAGCTACTTTGGAATTCTATGCTAACACATAAAAATCATTTGAATTCAAAAGCAGCCAGGGACTTTAGCCAAAGTAGTTTATTTGTTTGTTTGTTTTTATGCTCAAAGATTTAAGAGACAGCCAGGTGTGGTGGCTCATGCCTGTAATCCCAGCACTTTTGGAGGCAGAGGTGGGCAGATCACCTGAGGTTAAGAGTTCCAGACCAGCCTGACTAACATGGAGAAACCTCAACTCTCCAAAAAAAAAAAAAAAAAAAAAATTACAAAATCAGCTGGGTGTAGTGGTTCATGACTGTAATCTTAGCTACTTGGGAGGCTGAGGCAAAATTGCTTGAACCTGGGAGGTGGAGGTTTTGGTGAGTCAAGATGGTGCCACTGCACTCCAGTCTGGGCAATAAGACAAGAGGAAAACTCCATCTCAAAAAAAATAAAAATTAAAAAAAAAGGAAGAGAAAAAGAAAAAGAAAAGAAAGAAAGAAAAAGAAAAAGAAAAAAGACTGAAGAAACTTGGCTGACTACTGACATTTAGTGATTACTCAATAGGTCCCAGAACTCAGCACCTAAGACATAATTTGATTCCAATTTTTGTTGAAACACAATTTCATCTCAATTATTGTTATAAGGGAGGGAGGAAAGTGACATTATTATGAGTGTAAACCTGCCGTTTTTAATTAAAGAAAAAGTTACTGACAATTGAATTAGCTAAAAAGGCTAGTGCATTCAAAACAAAACTGTTTATAAGCTAGCTAGTTATATTTCTAGAATGAAAAGTAAACTTTAATATAAGGATATTAATATTCTAAATTAGCACTTTGCAAACTGTTCTCTAAAAATCAGCACTCATAACTAAGGAGATGATAGTAATGTACAATGGACAGCCCCTGTGGTGCTGGTGTTGGTGGTTG
>NW_022453814.1:0-1071 GCF_009761245.1 Sapajus apella
TGTAGAAGAATGATTGTCAAGGTGTGTATTCAACTTACAGAGTTAGACAGATGTGTGAATGTAGCAGTTCAGAAAGCTTTCCTTGGAGAATCTGGAAAGAGATATTTCCAGCCATATATAGGCTCACAAGTATTAGCTTTAACATCGTGTCTAAACCACAGGAGAAACGTCTCTTTCAAACTGCTCTGCTCTGTGTTGGTTCACCTTAGGTAGTTGCATCTTTGTTTCGATTCAGCGAGTTAGAAACACGTTTCTTCTAATGCTGCGTGTCAATATTCTTGAGTGAATGGGAGTATAGAGTGTAATGAGAAATATCTGGCTCTAAAACAAAAACGGAGCTATGTAGCAGAATGATTGTCAAGGTGTATTAAACTTACAGAGGTAAACAATTGTGTGACCGTAGCAGTTGAAAAACCCTTTCTTTGGAGAATCTGGGAAGAGATATTTCCAGCAATATACAGACTCTTAAGAATTAGCTTGAAGATCGCATCTACATCATATGAGAAATGTCTCTTTCAAACTGCTCCACTCTGTGTTCGTTCATCTTAGGGAGTTGCATCTACATTTAGATTCTGCGAGTTAGAAACACGTTTCTCCAAAAAGCTGCGTTTGGATATTCCTGAGTGAATTTGTGTATAGGGATTAATGAGAAATATCTGGCTCTAAAACATAAACGGAGCTATGCAGCAGAATGATTGTCAAAGCGTATGTTCAACTTACAGAGTTAAACAGATGTGTGAGTGTAGCAGTTCAGTAACACTTTCTTTGGGGAATGTGGAAAGTTATATTTCCAGCCATATACAGGCTCATTAGATTTAGCGGTAACATCGCGTCTAAACCACAGGAGAAATGTCCCTTTCAAACTGCTCTGCTGTTTTTGGTTCACATTAGGAAGTTGCAACTATGTTTAGATTCAGCAAGTTAGAAACAGGTTTCTTGTAAAAGCTGCTTTTGGATATTCCTGGGTTATTGGGAGTATAGGGTGTAATGAGAAATATGTGACTCTAAAAGAAAAACGGAGATATGTAGAAGAATGATTGTCAAGGTGTGTATTCAACTTACAGAGTTAGA
>NW_022453815.1:0-1071 GCF_009761245.1 Sapajus apella
GGATACATAAAGGCTCAAAATAAAGGGATGGAGGAAGATTTACCAAGAAAATGGAGAGCAAAAAAAAGCAGGAGTTGCAATTCTCATCTCTGATAAATTAGACTTTAAAGCAACAAAGATCATAAGAGACAAAGAGGGACATTACATAATGGTAAAAGGATCAATGCAACAAGAAGAGCTAACGAGCCTAAATATATATGCACCCAATACAGGAGCACCCAGGTACATAAGGCAAGTTCTTAATGACTTACAAAGAGACTTAGACTCCCACACAATAATAGTAGGAGACTTTAACACCCCATTGTCAATATTAGACAGATGAATCAGACAGAAAATTAACAAGGATAACCAGGACTTGAACTCAGACCTGGACCAAGCAAGCCTAATAGACATTTACAGAACTCTCCACCCCAAATCCACAGAATATACATTCTTCTCAGCACCACATCACACCTACTCTAAAACTGACCACATAATTGGGAGTAAATCACTCCTCAGCAAATGCAAAAGAATGGAAATCATAACAAACAGTCTCTCAGACCACAGTGCAATCAAGGTAGAACTCAGAATTCAAAAACTAACCCCGAACTGCACAGCTTCATGGAAACTGAACAACTTGCTCTTGAATGTTGACTGGATAAACAATGAAATTAAGACAGACATAAAGATGTTCTTCAAAACCAACGAGAATGAAGACACAACATACCAGAATCTCTGGGACACATTTAAAGCAGTCTCTAGAGGAAAATATATAGCAATAAATGCCCACATGAAAAGCAAGGAGAGATCAAAAATTGACACCCTATTGTCAAAACTGAAAGAGCTAGAAAGCGAGATCAAAAATACTCAAATTCTAGCAGAAGACAAGAAATAGCTAAGATCAGAGCAGAACTGAAGAAGATCGAGACACGAAAATCCCTTCAAAAAATCAATAAATCCAGGAGCTGGTTTTTTGAAAAGATCAACAAAATAGACAGACCACTAGCCAGATTAATAAAAAAGAAAAGAGAGAATAACCAAATTGATGCAATAAAAAACGATAAAGGGGGTATCACCACAGATTCCACAGAA
>NW_022453816.1:0-1071 GCF_009761245.1 Sapajus apella
ACGAGAGACACCCAGGCCTCGGGCCAGTGGTCATGCTCTGCACCGTGGCTCTCCCGAGGACCGGCACACTCTACAAATCTCGGGGCCCGCTGCACCAAGACAGCAAGGAGGAGCTAACAAAGCAAGGACCTATAAAACGCACCACCAAAGCAACCAACCAATCCAAGAAAAAACATGTCTCAGGGCTCCCTTGGCACTCCCGCGTGGGCGGCCCTGTCACCCTGTTCTGGCCCGGCCCAAGCACCTTCCACCCTACCCAGCCTGCTCAAACCGGCCCTGTCTACCAAAGCAGAGCGCTCCTTCTCCAAGGCTCTACGCTCTAGCTCTCTAGCTCCTCACCCTCTCTCTTTTTCTTCCCTCTCCATCTGGCGCTCTCTGTCGCATCTCCCTCTCTCCCTTCCCTTTCTCTCTTTCTCTATCGCTGTCTCTCTCTCTCCTTCCATTTCTATCTCTCCATCCCTCTCTCCTTCTCTTTCAAGCTTTGTCTGTGTCTTTGTCTTTGTGTCTGTGTGTGCGCCTGTGTGTGTCTGTGTTGGGGGGGAGGAGGGTTTGCTAGCGGTGGTGGTGGTGGGTGGGGAGTGCCTGGATGTCCATCAGTCCCCTTTTCCCAGGATCAGGCTGCCGGCTCTATTGCCAGAGCGGGTGTCGAAGTTGCGGTGATGGTCACACACACGCAGGTGTGTGGATCTCGTTAATTTTCATGTAGGAGATGAGAGTGAAACCACAGAGAATGATTACTGTTTCCCTGCAGCACGGGGAGTTTCCAATATGGCCTGTTTGGAAACTGGAAGAGGGAACACTGGCACAATGCTGATTTTCCACGCATCCCTGGAAGCCTCTGTGCCCCCACAGAGCTCAGGAAATAGTCCACAGGGTCTCTTCTTCTCTCCTTCCCTCCCTCCCTGTCTCTTTGCTTCCCTTCCTCCCTCAGTTCTTCCCTCCCTCACTTTCTCCCTCCCTCTCTTCCTCCTTCCCTCCCTCAGTCCCCACTTTTTCTTTCCTTCCCTCTCTCCCTCTCAAGGTACCTCTATTCATCCGTCCTTTCCTCTCTCCACCCCTCCCTCCCTCTCC
>NW_022453817.1:0-1071 GCF_009761245.1 Sapajus apella
AGTCACTGACTGCCCAGAACCTGTCACTGCATTTGGGCATGGCCACAACCCTGCTGAGCAGCCACGTAATCCTGCTATGGGAGAGCATCCTTAACAGCTCGGTGAAGATGGGCAACAAGTGGGGCTCTTACCTCTGGGACAGTGGCTCTGTGAAGTGGGGCGATAAGGGCCTGTGCCTGGGCGACTACGTGCTGGTGAGTGTGGGCAGTACTGGGCTCTGGACCCAGCCTCCCTTCCTTCCCCTGCTCCACCCCACATGGCCAAGCTGGACCCCTGGGGCTGGCAGAAATGGGACTCAAAGGGGGCTTGGACAGGGTCCAGCCTGGAACACCTGTTCCTTATCAGGACCATACAAAGTGACAAGAAAGACAGGTAATGTGGGCTTTGGAGACTGTAGTTGCGTGACCCTGGATAAGTGTCTTAAATTTTCTGGGCCTTACTCTTTGTATTGGTAAAATGGAATTTTCTTTTTTGGAGACGAAGTTTTGCTCTTGTCGCCCAGGCTGGGGTGCAGTGGCACAATTTCAGCTCATTGCAACCTCTACCTCCCGGGTCCAAGTGATTCTCCTGCCTCAGCCTTCCAAGTAACCGGGATTATAGGCTCCCACCATCATGCTTGGCTAATTTTTGTATTTTTAGTAGAGACAGGGTTTCACCATGTTGACCAGGCTGGTCTCAAACTCCTGACCTCAGGTGATCTGTCTGCCTCAGCCTCCCAAAGTGCTGGTATTGCAGGTGTGAGTCACTGTGCCAGACCAAAATGGGAGTTTTAATCGTACCTCACTCATAGCTGGAAATGCGTTAAAACATATCATTTGTCTAGACAGTTCCTAATACTAAGTACCCCATACATTTTGGCTATTACTGATACTATCTATTGATACATCCCATCCGCATGCGTGTGCCAGGCATGTACTGGAAAAGTCTGGGAACTGGAGTTCTCAGAGCCCTCGGTCCTGGCCGGGCACAGTGGTTCACGCTTATCATCCCAGCACTTTGGGATGCTGAGGTAGAAGGATCCCTTGGGCCCAGGAGTTCAAGATCAGCCTGGACAACATAGTGAGACCCTGT
>NW_022453818.1:0-1071 GCF_009761245.1 Sapajus apella
AATGAACGGTAAGGTCGTCTCTACACCACAGGGGAAACGTGTCTTTCAAACTTCTCTGCCCCTTTGTTCATTCACCTAAGGAAGTTGCATCTATGTTAAATTCAGCGGGCCAGAAACACGTTTCTTGTAAAAGCTGCGTTTGGGTATTCCTGAGTGAATGGGATTATATGGTGTAATGAGAAATTTCTGGCTCTAAAACAAAAACGGAGCTATCTAGCTGAATGATTGTCGAGGTGTACTTTTAACTTACAGAGTTAAACAGACGTGTGAATGTAGCAGTTCAGACACCCTTTCTTTGGAGAACCCAGAAAGAGATATTTCCAGTCATATACAGGCACTTACAATTCGCGGTAATATCGCGTCTGAACAACAGGAGAAACGTCTCATTCAAACTGCTCTGCTGTGTGTTCGTTCACCTTTCTTAGTTGCATCTATGTTTAGACTCAGCGAGTTAGAAACACGTTTCTTCTAAAAGCTGCGTTTGTATATTCCTAAGGGAATGAGAGTATAGTGTGTAAAGAGACATATCTGATTCTAAAACAAAAACTGAGCTATCTAGCCGAATGATTGTCAAGGTGTGTATTCAACTTACAGAGTTAAACAGATGTGTGACTGTAGCAGGTCAGAATCCATGTCATTGGAGAATCTGGAAAGAGATATTTCCAGCCATATACAGGCACTTAAGAATTAGCGGTATGATCGCGTCTAAAGCACAGGAGAAACGTCTCTTTCAAACTGCTCTGCTGTGTGTTCATTCACCTTAGGAAGCTGCATCTATGTTTAGATTCAGTGAGTTAGAAACCCGTTTCTTCCAAAAGCTGCGTTTGAGTATTCCTGAGTGAATGGGAGTATAGGGCCTAATGAGACATATCTGGTTCTAAAATAAAAATGGAGCTATCTAGCAGAATGATTGTCAATAAGTATATTCAACATACAGAGTTAAACAGATGTGTGAATGTAGCAGTTCAGAAGCACTTTCTTTTGAGAATCTAGAAAGTGATATTTCCAGCCACATACAGGCACGTTAGAATTAGTGGTAATATTGCATCTAAACCACAGGAGAAACGTCTC
>NW_022453819.1:0-1071 GCF_009761245.1 Sapajus apella
ATTTTGTTTTAGAGCCAGATATTACTCATTAAACCGTATAGTCCCATTCACTCAGGAATATCCAAACGCAGCTTTTTGGAGTAACGTGTTTCTAACTCGCAGAATCTAAACATAGATGCAACTTCCGAAGGTGAACGAGAACACAGTGGAGCAGTATGAAAGAGACGTTTCTCGTATGATTTAGATGCGATATTATATCTAATTCTGAAGAGTCTGTATATGCCTGGAAATATCTCTTTCCAGATTCTCCAAACAAACGTTTGATGAACTGCTACATTCACACAATTGGTTACCTCTTTAAGTTTAATATACACGTTGACAATCATTCTGATACATAGCTCCGTTTTTGTTTTGGCGCCAGATATTTCTCATTAAACCCTATACTCCCATTCACTCAGGAATATCCAAACGCAGCTTTTTGGAGAAACGTGTTTCTACTCGCAGAATGTAAACATAGATGAAACTTCCGAAGGTGAACGAACACACAGTGGAGCAGTTTGAATGAGACGTTTCTCCTGTGATTTAGATGCGATCTTATAGCTAATTCTTAAGAATCTGTATATGGCTGGAAATATCTCTTTCCAGATTCTCCAAAGAAAGGGTTAGTGAACTGCTACATTCACACAATTGTTTAACTCTGTAAGTTTAATATACACCTTGACAATCATTCTGCTACATAGCTCCGTTTTTCTTTTAGAGCCAGATATCTCTCATTAAACCCTATACTCCCATTCACTCAGGAATATCCAAACGCAGCTTTTTGGAGAAAGGTGTTTCTAACTCGCAGAATGTAAACATAGATGCAACTTCCGAAGGTGAACGAACACACAGTGGAGCAGGTTGAAAGAGACGTTTCTCGTATGATTTAGACGCGACCTTAAAGCTAATTATTAAGAGTCTGTATATGGGTGGAAATATCTCTTTCCAGATTCTCAAAAGAAAGGGTTAGTGAACAGCTACATTCACACAATTGTTTAACTCTGTAAGTTTAATATACACCTTGACAACCATTTTGCTACATAGTTCCGTTTTTGTTTTAGAGACAGATGTCTTTCATTAAACCCTATACTC
>NW_022453820.1:0-1071 GCF_009761245.1 Sapajus apella
TTGTAAACAGTGCTGCAATGAACATTCGTGTACACGTGTCCTTATAGTAGAACGATTTGTAATCCTTTGGATATATACCCAGTAATGGGATTGCTGGGTCAAATGGAATTTCTATTTCTAGGTCCTTGAGGAATCGCCACACTGTCTTCCACAATGTTTGCACTAATTTACACTCCCACCAACAGTGCAAAAGTGTTCCTATTTCTCCACATCCTCTCCAGCATCTGTTGTCTCCAGATTTTTTAATGATCGCCATTCTGACCGGCGTGAGATGGTATCTCAGTGTAGTTTTGATTTGCATTTCTCTGATGACCAGTGATGATGAGCATTTTTTCATATGTTTGTTGGCCTCACGTATGTCTTCTTTTGAGAAGTGTCTGTTCATATCCTTTGCCCACTTTTGAATAGGCTTGTTAGTTTTTTTCTTGTAAATCTGCTTTAGTTCTTTGTAAATTTTGGATATCAGCCCTTTGTCAGATGGGTAAACTGCAAAAATTTTTTCCCAATCTGTTGGTTGCCGATTCACTCTAATGATTGTTTCTTTTGCTGTGCAGAAGCTGTGGAGTTTGATTAGGTCCCATTTGTCTATTTTGGCTTTTGTTGTCAATGCGTTTGGCGTTTTGGTCATGAAGTCCTTGCCTACACCTACGTCCTGAATGGTTTTGCCTAGATTTTCTTCTAGGGTTTTTATGGTGTTAGGTCTTATGTTTAAGTCTTTAATCCATCTGGAGTTAATTTTAGTGTAAGGTGTCAGGAAGGGGTCCAGTTTCTGCTTTCTGCACATGGCTAGCCAGCTTTCCCAACACCATTTATTGAACAGGGAATCCTTTCCCCATTGCTTGTTTTTGTCTGGTTTGTCAAAGATCAGATGGTTATAGATATGTTGTGTTGCCTCCGAGACCTCTGTTCTGTTCCATTGGTCTATATCTCTGTTTTGGTACCAGTACCATGCTGTTTTGATTACTGTAGCCTTGTAGTATAGTTTGAAGTCTGGTAGTGTGATGCCCCCCGCTTTGTTCTTTTTGCTTAGAATTGACTTGGCTATGCGGGCTCTCTTTTGGTTCCATATGA
>NW_022453821.1:0-1071 GCF_009761245.1 Sapajus apella
AAAGGAAGAAAGAAAAGAAGGAAGAAAGAAAAAAAGAAAGAAAGAAAGAAAAGAAAGAAGGAAATCTTTAGAGAAAAATATTATTAAGAACATATGATAATTAAAATAAAAATACTGATGAGTTAAATATGCAGAAAAAACGTATAAGAAAAGCAGAACTCATTCTCATTTCAAATGTTTTTCTCTTGCAGAAGATCCTAAAGTTTGGATACAGCAAAGCAAAATACAGCCTTTTGAAAAACAGTTAGGAATTCAAGTTCATAGCAACAGCTTCCCCCAAGGAAATTTTCTACTGATTTGTAATTTGGCCTTGAATTTGACCTGTGGCCTTCATGTCATGATAATTTGGGTCACTCTGAATATGCCATCCCTTGAAAAAGGGCCTCTGTTAATTTTGAGTGAATGCAGCTGCCCATTGCCATTCTTCTATTTGCATCACAATATGTGGGAATAAGTTTGCAATTAATGAGACATTTCCAGTAAGCAGTCAGATTGAGGAAATGAAGGACATTTATTTAGTAAGTTTAACAAGAGATACTTCATTTTTGCTTTTTTGGACATAAGAAAAGGAAAGAAAACAGTTTATGTCTGACAACCCTGGTAGAGGCCTGAATTGTACCCTAGGCTACAGCAACTAAAAAAGCCATATGATCTCAAATTCGATTCTCGTTAAACAAATAAAATAAAATATATACAAAAAAATTTATACCAGTCCTAAAAATGTTAATCTTCCTTTCCTCCCTCCTTCCCTTCTCTTCTTCCCTCTCTCCCTCCCTTCTTCCTCTGTTTGGTTCAACGAAAATGAACCAAAGGTTTGATTCATGGAGAGGTCTTACATTTTTTTTTTTTTAAAGATGGGGTTTCACCATGATGGCCAGGCTGGTCTTGAACTCCTGGCCTCAGGTGATCCACCCACCTCGGCCTCCCAAAGTGCTAGGATTGCAGGCGTGAGCCACCGCGCCCAGCGAGGTCTTACATTTGAAATTGCTGCCAGGCACAATGGCTCATGCCTATAATTCCAGCACTTTGGGAGGTCGAGGTGGGTGGATCACCTGAGGTCAGGAGTTTGAG
>NW_022453822.1:0-1070 GCF_009761245.1 Sapajus apella
GTGGAGCTATCTAGCACAATCATTGTGAAGGTTTATATTCAACTTACAGAATTAATCACATGTGTGAATGTAGCAGTTCAGAAACGCTTTCTTTGGATAATCTCGAAAGAGGTATTTCCAGCCATATGCAGGCACATAAGAATTAGCGGTAAGATCACGTCTAAACCACAGGAGAAACGTCTCGTCGAAACTGCTCTGCTGTGTGTTCGTTCACCTTAGGCAGTTGCATCTATGTTTAGGATCAGCGAGTTAGAAACACGTTTCTTCTAAAACCTGCGTTTGGATATTCCTGAGTGAAGGGGAGTATAGGGTGTAAAGAGAAATATCAGGCTCTAAAACAAAAATGGAGCTATCTAGCTCAGTGATGGTCAAGGTGATTATTCAACTTACAGAGCTAAACAGATGTGTGAATGTAACAGTTCAGAAACCCTTTCTTTGGAAAATCTAGAAAGAGATATTTCCAGCCATATATAGGTACATAACAATTTTCGGTAACATCGCATTTAAACCACAAGAGAAACGTCTCTTTCAAACAACTCTGCTGTGTGTTCATTCAAATTAGGAAGTTGCATCCATGTTTAGATTCAGCGAGTTAGAAACACGTTTCTTCTAAAAGCTGTTTTTGGATATTCCCAAGTGAATGGGAATATAGGGTGTAATGAGACATATCTGGCTCTAAAACAAAAACGGAGCTATCTAGCACAGTGATTGCCAAGGTGTATATTCAACTTACAGAGTTAAACAGATGTATGAATGTAGCAGTTCAGAAACCCTTTCTTTGGAAAATCTAGAAAGAGATATTTCCAGCCATGTACAGGTACATAAGAATTAGCGGTAAGATCGCGTCTAAACTACAGGAGAAACGTCTCTTTCAAACTGCCCTGCTGTGTGTTCGTTCACTTTAGGAAGTTGCATCTATGTTTAGATTCAGAGAGTTAGAAACACGTTTCTTCTAAAAGCTGCGATTGCATATTCCTGAATGAATGGGAGTATAGCGTGTAATGGAAAATATCTGGCTCTAACAAAAGTGGAGCTATCTAGCACAATCATTGTGAAGGTTTATATTCAAC
>NW_022453823.1:0-1070 GCF_009761245.1 Sapajus apella
GTAAGAGCAGAACTATAGAACTCCTAGAAGAAAGCAGGAAAGCCATCATGACGCATTCATGACATGAGATTTGGTGAGAATTTCTTGGATGTGACACCAACAACATGGGTAACAAAAGAGAAAAATAGCTAATTTTGATTCAATTAAAATTAAAAACATTTGTGCATCAAAGGACACTATTAAGAGAGTGAAAAAGCAACACACAGAGTGGGAGGAAATATTTGCAAATAATGCATCTGTTAAGGGACTAATAGGCAGAACATATAATGAATTCATATAACTCAATCGTAACAAAACAAATCAACCCAATTCAAAAATGGGCCAGTATATTGAATAGACACTTTTCCAAAGAAGATACACATTTTCAATAAGCACATGAAAAGATGCTCAACATCACTAGTCATTAAGGGAATGAAAATCAAAATTATATTTAGATACCACTTCACACCCATTAGGATGGTTATTATATATATTTAAAACAAACAACCCCCAGAATGACAAGTGTTAGTGAGGAGGTGGAGAAATGAGAACACTTGTGCATTGCTGGTGGGAATGTAAAATGGTGCAGCTGCTGTGGGAGACCGTATGGTGGTTCCTCAAAAATGTAAACATAAAATTACCATGTGATCCAGCAATTCCACTTCTAGGTATATACTCAAAAAAAAAAAAAAAATGGCAGTAGGTACTCTAACAGATACTTGTACACCAAGGTGCGTAGCAGCATTATTCACAATAGTCAAAGACGGAAACTATCCAATTGTTCATCAAAGTATGAATGGGTAAACAAAATGTAGTATATGTGGCATATGCATATAATAGATATTTTTCATTTTTTCTTTTTTTGAGACAGAATCTCACTCTATTGCCCAGGCTGGAGTGCAGTGACACTATCTCAGTTCACTGCAACCTCAACCTCCTGGGTTCAGGTGACCATCCTGCCCCCCCACCCATGCTGTTGGTGTCACATCCAAGAAATTCTCACCAAATCTCATGTCATGAATGCGTCACGATGGCTTTCCTGCTTTCTTCTAGGAGTTCTATAGTTCTGCTCTTACATTTAAATCTTTGAC
>NW_022453824.1:0-1070 GCF_009761245.1 Sapajus apella
AGCTCCGTTTTGGTTTTAGAGCCAGATATTTCCCATTACATCCTATACTCTCATTCACTCAGGAATATCCAAAAGCAGCTGTTAGAACAAACGTGTTTCTAACTCGGTGAATCTAAATATATATGCTACTTACTGTGGTGAACGAACACACAGCTGAGCAGTTTGAGATGTACGTTTCTCCAGTGTTTTAGACTCGATCTTTCCGCTAATTCTTACACACCTGTATATGTCTGGAAATATCTGTTTCTACACTGTCCAAAGAAAGGGTTTCTCAATCGCTACATTCACACATCAGTTTAACTCTGTAAGTTGAATGTACACTTTGACAATCATTCAGCTATATAGCTCCGTTTTTGTTTTAGAGCCAGGTATTTCCCATGACATCCTATACTCCCCTTCACTCAGGAATATCCAAACGCAACTTTTAGAAGAAACGTGTTTCTAACTCGATGAATCTAAACATAGATGCAACTTCCTAAGGTGAACGAACACACAGCAGAGCAGTTTGATATATACGTTTCTCCAGTGTTTTAGACTCGATCTTAACGCTAATTCTTATATACCTGTATATGGCTGGAAATATCTGTTTCTACACTCTCCAAAGAAAGGGTTTCTGAACTGCTACATTCACACATCTGTTTAACTCTGTAACTTCAATGTAAACTTTGACAATCATTCTGCTATATTGCACTGTTAAGGTTTTTGAGCCAGATATTTCTCATTACATCCTATACTCCCATTAACTCAGGAATATCCAAAAGCAGCTTTTAAAAGAAACGTGTTTCAAACTACATGAATCTAAATATAGATGCAACTTCCTAAGATGAACGAACACAAAGCAGAGCAGATTGAGATACACCTTTCTCCAGTGCTTCAGACTACAACTAACAGTTAATTCTTATATACCTGTATATGACAGGAAATATCTGTTTCTACAACCTCCAAAGAAAGGGTTTCTGAACTGCAACATTCACACATCAGTTTACCTCTGTAAGTTGAATGTACAGTTTGACAATCATTCTGCTATATAGCTCCGTTTTGGTTTTAGAGCCAGATATTTCCCATTACAC
>NW_022453825.1:0-1070 GCF_009761245.1 Sapajus apella
GGTTGCAGTCAGCCGAGATCTCGCCATTGCACTTCGGACTGGGCAACGGGAGCAAATCTTGCTCTCAAAAAGAAAAAAGAAAAGGAAAAGAAAAAGGAAAGGAAAGGAAGAAAATGCTTTCTTCCATCTGACACAAGCCGGAAGAAGAAAATGTCATTTATTTTCCTGGGAGGAGATTCATGCCCAGATTGTCCACCAGTGGAGTCCTGCACCAGTTTCCCCTGACATAGTGTTCTAGGAATCTTCTCTTGCACACTGGCTTTTTCATGTCTCTTGGGCTTTGCCTTCTTGGGTCTCTGCCAAACAAGCCTTCTCTCCACATCTCACTATTATCCTCCTGCTTTATTTATTTACTTGTTTTATTGTTTGAGAAAGCGTCTGATGTAGTCACACAGGTTGGAGTACAGTGTGCAGTCAATTTGAGCCTCAAATTCCTGGGCTCAAGCAAGCCTCCCATCTCAGCCTCCCCAGTAGGTAGGCATCACCACACCTGGCTACGTTTTCAATTTGCGTGTGTGTGGCGGTCGGGGAGAGGGGCGCGGGGTAGAGGCAGTGTCTCTCTATGTTGCTCAGGCTGGTCTCTAACTCCTGGGCTTCAGCAGTCCTCCCATCTAAGCCTCCCAAAGTGCTGAGATTACAGGTGTGGGCCACCACACATGCCCAGCCTCTACATCTACTTTATTTTTTATTTATTTTGTTTTGAGTCGGAGTCTCTCTCTGATGCCCAGGTTGGAGTGTATTGGTGCGATATAGCTAACCGCAACATCTGTCTCCCGGGTTCAAGCAATTCTCCCCCTCAGCCTCCCGAGAAGCTGGGATTACAGGCACCCACCACTGTGTCTGGATGATTTTTTGTATGTTTAGTAGACATGGGGTTTCACCATCTTGGCCATGTAGGTCTTTAACTCCTGACCTCGTGATCCACCCGCCTCTGCCTCCCAAAGTTCTGGGATTACAAGGGTGAGGCCACAGCACCCAGCCTACTTTACTTTACTTTACTTTACTTTATTTATTTATTTATTTATTTATTTATTTATGAGACAGAGTTACTCCCCTCCCCGATCCCCCAG
>NW_022453826.1:0-1070 GCF_009761245.1 Sapajus apella
TGTGGTCAATTTTAGAGTAGGTGTGATGTGGTGCTGAGAAGAATGTATATTCTGTGGATTTGGGGTGGAGAGTTCTGTAAATGTCTATTAGGTTTGCTTGGTCCAGGTCTGAGTTCAAGTCCTGGATATCCTTGTTAATTTTCTGTCTGGTTGATCTGTCTAATGTTGACAATGGGGTGTTAAAGTCTCCCACTATTATTGTGTGGGAGTCTAAGTCTCTTTGTAAGTCATTAAGAACTTGCCTTATGTATCTGGGTGCTCCTGTATTGGGTGCGTATATATTTAGGATCGTTAGCTCTTCTTGTTGCATTGATCCTTTTACCATTATGTAATGTCCCTCTTTGTCTCTTATGATCTTTGTTGCTTTAAAGTCTAATTTATCAGAGATGAGAATTGCAACTCCTGCTTTTTTTTGCTCTCCATTTGCTTGGTAAATCTTCCTCCATCCCTTTATTTTGAGCCTTTGTGTATCCTTGCATGTGAGATGGGTTTCCTGGATACAGCACACCAATGGGTTTTGGCTTTTTATCCAATTTGCCAGTCTGTGTCTTTTGATTGGGGCATTTAGTCCATTTACATTTAGGGTTAATATTGTTATGTGTGAATTTGATACTGCCATTTTGGTGCTAGCTGGCTGTTTTGCTCTTTAGTTGAGCTGGTACTTGTTGTTCCTTTATATGTGTAGGGCCTCTTTCAGGAGCTGTTGTAGAGCTGGCCTGGTGGTGACGAAATCTCTGAGTACTTGCATGTTCACAAAGGATTTTATTTTTCCTTCACTTATGAAGCTTAGTTTGGCTGGATAGGAGATTCTGGGTTGAAAGTTCTTTTCTTTAAGGATGTTGAATATTGGCCCCCATTCTCTTCTGGCTTGTAGGGTTTCTGCTGAGAGATCTGCTGTGAGTCTGATGGGCTTCCCTTTATGGGTAACCCGACCTTTCTCTCTGGCTGCCCTTAGTATTTTCTCCTTCATTTCGACCCTGGTGAATCTGACGATTATGTGCCTTGGGGTTGCTCTTCTTGACAAATATCTTTGTGGTGTTCTCTGTATTTCCTGGACTTGAATGTTTGCC
>NW_022453827.1:0-1070 GCF_009761245.1 Sapajus apella
CCAAATAAACGGTTGATGAACTGCGACATTCACACAATTGGTTACCTATTTAAGTTTAATATACACGTTGACAATCATTCTGCTACATAGCTCCGTTTTTGTTTCAGAGAGAGATATTTCTCATTAAACCCTATACTCCCATTCACTCAGGAATATCCAAACGCAGCTTTTTGGAGAAACGTGTTTCTAACTAGCAGAATCTAAACATAGATGCAACTTCCGAAGGTGAACGAACACACAGTGGAGCAGTTTGAAAGAGACGTTTCTCGTATGATTTAGATGCGATCTTAAAGCTAATTATTAAGAGTCTGTATATGGCTGGAAATATCACTTTCCAGATTCTACAAAGAAACCGTTAGTGAACTGCTACATTCACACAATTGTTCAACTCTGTAAGTTTAATATACACCTTGACAACCATTCCGATACATTGGTCCGTTTTTGTTTTACAGCCAGATATTTCTCATTAAACCCTATACTCGCATTCACTCAGGAATATCCAAACGCAGCTTTTTGGAGAAAGGTGTTTGTAACTCGCAGAAGCTAAACATAGATGCAACTTCCGAAGGTGAACGAACACCCAGTGGAGCAGTTTGAAAGAGACGTTTCTCGTATGTTTTAGATGCGATCTTAAAGTTAATTCTTAACTGTCTCTATATGGCTGGATATATCTCTTTCCAGATTCTCCAAAGAAAGGGTTAGTGAACTGCTACATTCACACAATTGTTTAAGTCTGTAAGTACAATATACAGCTTGACATTCATTCTGCTACATAGCACCGCTTTTGCTTTAGAGCCAGATATTTCTCATTAAACCCTACACTCCCATTCACTCAGGAATATCGAAACGCAGCTTTTTCGAAAAACGTGTTTCTAACTCGCAGGATCTAAACACAGATGCAACTTCCGAAGGTGAACGAACACACAGTGGAGCAGTTTGAAAGAGACGTTTCTCGTATGATTTAGATGCGAACTTAAAGCTAATTCTTAAGGGTCTGTATATGGCTGGAAATATCTCTTTCTAGATTCTCCAAAGAAAGGGTTAATGAACTGCTACATTCACAGAATTGT
>NW_022453828.1:0-1070 GCF_009761245.1 Sapajus apella
AAATATCTGGCTCTAAAATAAAACCGGAGCTATGTAGCAGAATGATTGTCAAGGTGTATATTAAACTTACAGAGTTAAACAATTTTGTGAATGTAGCAGTCCACTAACCCTTTCTTTGGAGAATCTGGAAAGAGATATTTCCAGCCATATTCAGACTCTTAAGAATTAGCTTTAAGATCGCATCTAAGTCATACGAGAAACGTCTCTTTCAAACTGCTCCACTGTGTGTTCGTTCAGCTTCGGAAGTTGCATCTATGTTTAGATTGAGCGAGTTAGAAACACGTTTCCCCAAAAAGTAGCGTTTGGATATTCCTGAATGAATGGGAGTATAGGGTGTAATGAGAAATATCGGGCTTTAAAACAACAACGGATCTATGTAGCAGAATGATTTTGAAGGTTTATATTAAACTTACAGAGTTAAATAATTGTGTGAATGTAGCTGTTCACTAACCCTTTCTTTGACAATCTGGAAAGATATATTTCCATCCATTTGCAGGCCCTAAAAATCAGCTTTAAATTCGCATTTAAATCACAGGCGAAACGTCTCTTTCAAACTGCTTTGCTGTGTGTTGTTCACCTTCGGAAGTTGTATCTATGTTTAGATTCAGCGAGTTAGAAACACGTTTCTTCTGAAAGCTGCGATTGGATATTCCTGAGTGAATGGCAGTATAGGGTGTCCTGAGAAATATCTGGCTCTAGAGCAAAAACGGAGCTATGTACAAGAATGATTGTCAAGGTGTGTATTCAACTTACAGAGTTAGACAGATGTGTGAATGTAGCATTTCAGAAACCCTTTCCTTGGAGAATCTGGAAAGAGATATTTCCCGCCATATACAGGCTCTTAATAATGAGCTTTTAGATCGCGTATAAACCACAGGGGAAACGTCTCTTTCAAACTGCTCTGCTCTGTGTTCCTTCACCTTAGGAAGTGGCATCTATGTTTAGATTCAGCGAGTTAGAAACAAGTTTGTTCTAAAATCTGCGTTTGGATATTCCTGAGTGAATGGGAGTACAGGGTGTAATGAGAAATATATGGCTCTAAAACAAAAACAGAGCTATGTAGCTGAATG
>NW_022453829.1:0-1070 GCF_009761245.1 Sapajus apella
ACTGGTAAGCAAAACAGGCAGCATCCACATTTACAATCCAGTAGGAATGACTGACACAGCACACACGACACTATATATAAGCTAAATTCTAAATAAACTGAATCAAATGGAAAATTCTTTTTAGAAGTTGTTTTAAATAGTTAACATTTGCTCATCCTATTGAAAATGAGCACTTTTTTGGCATCTCTATAGTGCTACATATAGGCTGATGACAGTAATTGTGTGTGTGTGTGTGTGTGTGTGTGAGAGAGAGAGAGAGAGAGAGATTGAGACCAGGTCTTGCCCTGTTACCCAGGCTGGAGTACAGTGGTGCCATTACGGCTCACTGAAGCCTCAAACTCCTAGCCTCAAGCAATCCGCCCACCTCAGCTTCCCTCCTACCTCAAGCTCCCACACAGCTGGAACTATAGGTGCATTCCACCAGAGCCAGCTAGTTTCTTTGTTTTTTTGTAGAGACAGGGACTCTTTGTAGCCCAGGCTGGTCTTGAACTCTTGGGCTCAAGCAATCCTCCCGCCTTAATCTCCCAAAGTGCTATAAGATCCACCATACATAGCCTTACATATTATATTATTACATTTTAATTTTCCTTCTCTTCCTTGTCTTAAAAATACTTGACTTGGTGGGGCATGGTGACTCATGCCTTTAATTCCAGCACTTTGGGAGGCCAAGGCAGGTGGATCACTTGAGGCCAGGAGTTTAAGACCAGCCCGGCCAACGTGGCGAAACCCCATCTCTACTAAAAGCACAAAAATGATCTGGGCGTGTAGCACACGCCTGTGGTCCCAGATACTGGGGAGGCTAAGGTAGGAGGACCGATTAAACCCGGGAGGGAGAGGTTGCTGTGAGCCAAGATTGTACCACTTTACTCCAGCCAGGAAGACAGACATCCTATCTCAAAAACAACAACAAAAACAAGTAAAACTAAAAACCACTTAAAAAGATCCCTTACATCAAAAGGATATACGACCCAGAAAAAATATTAGCAAATGATATATCTGATAGGGTACTTGTATCTAAAATACATAAAGAACTATTATAAATCAATAATAAAAAGATTCGATAATCCAGT
>NW_022453830.1:0-1070 GCF_009761245.1 Sapajus apella
GCATGAGCCACCATGCCTGGCCTTGGCTAGTCCTAAATTCTCTAGAGCTCTCTTTATGCTAGCCAATCTCATTATGCTCTTCCCATTGTAATGAATAATTCTCTGTATTAAATTTTACCACTTTAAACTTTTGAGTGGTGTATGTCTCCTGATTGGACTCTGATTAATACAGAGTTGATGCTAGGAAGGGTCCCAGGAGATAAACCCAGACAGATGGGATTTGGGCATAGGTTTGGTTATCCGAGGGGCAGTACTGAGCTTTTTGCCAATGGGAAATGGGATGCTGGTGATTTCCAGGAAGTGACCTTACAGTGTCTCAGGCTACCACTTACTGTTGATTGTGATGAAATGCCAGCTGAGGCACATGCTTTGGGAGCTAAGTTGTTGACCACTATAATGACTGGTGTGGAAAAGGTCCTTTTGGATGTACTTGAGCAGGGGTCCACAACCCCTGAGCTATGGAGCTGCAAGGAGCCACACAACAGGAGGTGAGTGATGCCTAGTGAGGAAAGTTTCGTCTGTATTTACAGCCACTCCCTGTTGCTCACATTCCCGCCTGACCTCCACCTTCTCTGAGATCAGCAGCAGTATTAGATTCTCTTAGGAGCATGAACGCTATTGCCATCCATGCATGTGAGGGATCTAGGTTGTGTGGTCCCTGTGAGAATCTAATGCCCGATGATCTGTAATTTTCTCCCATCACACTCAGATGGGACCATCTAGTCACAGGAAAACAAGATTAACATGCCTACTAATTCTACATTATGGTGAGTTCTATAATTATTTCATTATATATTACAATGCAATAATGGTATGCTTGAATTTTTTGGCTCTGCTCCTACCTCCTGGCAGCCTCTCCAGGTCCAGAACTTTTTCCATGTTGGCCTCTACAGGCCAAGCTCATGGCTCACAATGGCCTATTTAGGTGCATACCCTACCTCATGGTAGTCTCTTCAAATGAGGCTACTGCCTCACGACAGCCTCCATAGGCCCAGGTTTATGATTACAATGGCGTCTTTAGGCCTAGCTCCTGTCTCCCTGTCTTCTCTCCAGGCACAGAACTTCCTCAC
>NW_022453831.1:0-1070 GCF_009761245.1 Sapajus apella
AGCTCCGTTTTGGTTTTAGAGCCAGATATTTCCCATTACATCCTATACTCTCATTCACTCAGGAATATCCAAAAGCAGCTGTTAGAACAAACGTGTTTCTAACTCGGTGAATCTAAATATATATGCTACTTACTGTGGTGAACGAACACACAGCTGAGCAGTTTGAGATGTACGTTTCTCCAGTGTTTTAGACTCGATCTTTCCGCTAATTCTTACACACCTGTATATGTCTGGAAATATCTGTTTCTACACTGTCCAAAGAAAGGGTTTCTCAATCGCTACATTCACACATCAGTTTAACTCTGTAAGTTGAATGTACACTTTGACAATCATTCAGCTATATAGCTCCGTTTTTGTTTTAGAGCCAGGTATTTCCCATGACATCCTATACTCCCCTTCACTCAGGAATATCCAAACGCAACTTTTAGAAGAAACGTGTTTCTAACTCGATGAATCTAAACATAGATGCAACTTCCTAAGGTGAACGAACACACAGCAGAGCAGTTTGATATATACGTTTCTCCAGTGTTTTAGACTCGATCTTAACGCTAATTCTTATATACCTGTATATGGCTGGAAATATCTGTTTCTACACTCTCCAAAGAAAGGGTTTCTGAACTGCTACATTCACACATCTGTTTAACTCTGTAACTTCAATGTAAACTTTGACAATCATTCTGCTATATTGCACTGTTAAGGTTTTTGAGCCAGATATTTCTCATTACATCCTATACTCCCATTAACTCAGGAATATCCAAAAGCAGCTTTTAAAAGAAACGTGTTTCAAACTACATGAATCTAAATATAGATGCAACTTCCTAAGATGAACGAACACAAAGCAGAGCAGATTGAGATACACCTTTCTCCAGTGCTTCAGACTACAACTAACAGTTAATTCTTATATACCTGTATATGACAGGAAATATCTGTTTCTACAACCTCCAAAGAAAGGGTTTCTGAACTGCAACATTCACACATCAGTTTACCTCTGTAAGTTGAATGTACAGTTTGACAATCATTCTGCTATATAGCTCCGTTTTGGTTTTAGAGCCAGATATTTCCCATTACAC
>NW_022453832.1:0-155 GCF_009761245.1 Sapajus apella
TCGCATCTAAATGATACGAGAAACGTCTCTTTCAAACTGCTCCACTGGGTGTTCGTTCACCCTCGGAAGTTGCATCTATGTTTAGATTATACGAGTTAGAAAGACGTTTCTCCAAAAAGCTGCTTTTGGATATTCCTGAGTGAATGGGAGTATAG
>NW_022453832.1:255-1070 GCF_009761245.1 Sapajus apella
CATTCACTCAGGAATATCCAAAAGCAGCTTTTTGGAGAAACGTCTCTTTCAAACTGCTCCACTGTGTGTTCGTTCACCCTCGGAAGTTGCATCTATGTTTAGATTATGCGAGTTAGAAAGACGTTTCTCCAAAAAGCTGCTTTTGGATATTCCTGAGTGAATGGGAGTATAGGGTTTAATGAGAAATATCTTGCTCTAAAACAAAAACGGAGCTATGTAACAGAATGATTGTCAAGGTGTATATTAAACTTACACAGTTAAACAATTTTGTGAATGTAGCAGTTCACCAACCCTTTCTTTGGAGAATCTGGAAAGAGATATTTCCGGCTTTATACAGACTCTTAAGAATTAGCTTTAAGATCACATCTAAATGATACGAGAAACGTCTCTTTCAAACTGCTCCACTGTGTGTTCGTACACCTTCGGAAGTTGCATCTATGATTAGATTCTGCGAGTTAGAAAGACGTTTCTCCAAAAAGCTGCGTTTGGATATTCCTGAGTGAATGGGAGTATAGGGTTTAATGAGAAATATCTTGCTCTAAAATAAAAACGGAGCTATGTAACAGAATGATTGTCAAGATGTATATTAAACTTACAGATTTAAACAATTGTGTGAATGTAGCAGTTCACCAACCCTATCTTTGGAGAATCTGGAAAGAGATATTTACAGCCATATGCAGACCCTTAAGAATTAGCTTTAAGATCGCATCAAAATCATACGAGAAACGTGTCTTTCAAACTGCTCCCCTGTGTGTTGGTTCACCTTCGGATGTTGCAACTATGTTTAGATTCTGCGAGTTAGAAACACGTTTCTC
>NW_022453833.1:0-875 GCF_009761245.1 Sapajus apella
CCACCCGCCTTGGCTTCCAAAGCGCTGGGATTACAGGCGTGAGCCACCGCGCCCGACCAATCCCTCTACTTTTTTAACGAACTTGCTTTCACTTCACAGACTCACCCTGAATTCTTTCTCGTGGAAGATCCAAAAACCCTCTTTTAGGGTCTAGACCGGGATTCCCGTCCGGCAACACCAGCAGCTCAGCGTCCACACGGCAAACGAAGCCTCAGAGAAGACGAATCAGTCTGCAGGCGGGAACTCAGACCCCAAAACTCCCACCGGCCACTTTTCTGAAGAGAAGCACACCCTGAAAATCAGAGGGTTCCTTCTCCCCGCCGAAAATAATGGAACGGGAGAGACTGTTTTCCCTCCCGGAGTCTTTTCTTTCAAAGTTCCTTTCTCTGTCCTTTTCAAACGTATGGAACGCTCTTCAACGGGTGAATGAGCCAGCAATGCCTCCTCCTCCAGGACCGGTAGCCAAGTCTTTGAAATCTGATCTTCAAGGAAAAAAAAAGAAGAAGAAGAAGAATGTCTCACCTCCCAGATTTCAGCAAGGATCAGGGTCAAACTTCAGCCTTTTTTTTTTTTTTTTTTGCAAATTCACATGCAGTCCCCAAGATACATTACGTATGTTTGTCATCTTGAGAACTTGAAGGACACGGGATGTCCGTGCTCAGCTCTCTACAAAAAGGCGACATTCTCTGTGTATTTGCGGCTGTTCACGGGTCAGCTGTGGTGTGTGTCTCTTTCTGGTTCCCTGCAGTTTCAGTAATAAAACTGGGGCCCGGCGCGGGGGCTCACGCCTGTCATCCCAACACTTTGGGAGGGTGAGACGGCCGGGTCGCCTGAGGTCAGGAGTTCGAGACCAGCCTGACCAACATGGAGAAACC
>NW_022453833.1:885-1070 GCF_009761245.1 Sapajus apella
CATGGAGAAACCCCGTCTTTTTTTATATTAAATCAAATAATAATAATGTAAAAGAAAGTAGAAGGATTAAAGAACGACTAATCCAGGCCGGGCGCAGTGGCTCACGCCTGTCATCCCAGCACTTTGGGAAGGTGAGGTGGGTGGATCACCTGAGGTCAGGAGTTCAAGACCAGCCTGACCAACAT
>NW_022453834.1:0-1070 GCF_009761245.1 Sapajus apella
CTGGCAGGCCTCAGGCAAAAGGTACCCAGCCAGGGGCTGCCATGGGCAGGGACAGACGGAGAAAGGGAGAAACAAAGGCAAGCTGATGAAAGACAAGTCCAGATGGGGTCAGAGAAACAGAGGGGAGAAGACTCCCAGGAGATTCAGATCCAGTGCCATCGGGTGCCCAGACGTGCAGCCCAGAGCCCTCCCCTGCCGCTCTCGGAACACAGGCCGTGGGGACCCAGGCCTCCGCCCCGTGCCCTGGGGCTCCCTGCCCTGGCTCCATCCTCACACACCTTACTCCAGTTGCCCGAGTGCCAGGTGGCACAAGGCCACAGGTAGCAGCGGTGGGCAGGCTGGGGCTGGCCAGCAGGGGCGCAGTCCTCATCCCGGTTGGAGCTACAGTGCACCGGCCTCCAGACAGCACCCAGGCCGCAGGTGGTGGAGCACTGCAGGGCACGGACCTGTGAAAGCCAGGCAGACCCCATCCCCGCCAGGCACCCACAGCCAGGAAATACCCACCTAGGCTAGCAAGACCTCAGCAAGACAGGCCCCTCTTCTGGGCCCGTTTTCTTATTTGCAAAATAGACCCCTCCACCCACCACCCAGGAAGACCGTGAAAATAAAGTCAACCTCCACCCCCCAGCAACCAACTGACCCCGCCCACAAAGGACAAAGGGGCTGTGTTCCAGTGTCACTGGTGCAGAGGTAGGGGAAAGGGACCCTGCGGGCACCCCTGACCAGATATCCTGACCAGCCTGCGCCTTCCCACATCCAAAATAGTGATCTGAACAGAAGCTTGTTTCTCCCGCAGTGACCATCTAGGGACCCAGAGAGGGGACACTGGCCAGCTTCTTTCATGCAGCTCAGACCCTTGCAGGTCACTGCCAAAGGACGGTGGAGCCAGAGGGCAGAGCCAGGTGGCAGTGGGCTGAGCCCAGCGTGGAGGAGCCAGGCTGAGCCTCAGGGAAGCTTGCTGCTTTCTGGGCAGGACTAGGCCTGCAGGCCACGAGGGGACCCTCCCCACTGCACAGCTGTCTAAGTGAACTCTGTCCTGGGATGTGCTGCCAGTGTGTGCCTGCCCTGGC
>NW_022453835.1:0-361 GCF_009761245.1 Sapajus apella
GATCATGCCACTGCACTCCAGCCTGGGTGACAGAGCAAGACCCTGTCATAAAAATTAAAATAAAAATGGCCAGGCACAGTGGCACATGCCTATAATCCCAGGACTTTAGGAGGCTAAGGCAGGCAGATCACCTGAGGTCAGAACTTTGAGACCAGCCTAGCCAACATGGTAAACCCTATCTCTACTAAAAATACAAAAAATTAGCCAGGCATGGTAGCACATGCTTGTAATTCCAGCTACTTTGGAGACTGAGGTATGAGAATCACTTAAACCCGGGAGGTGGAAGTTGCAGTGAGCCAAGATTGCACCACCACACTCCAGCCTGTGCGACAGAGTGAGACTCTGTCTCAAAAAAAAAAAA
>NW_022453835.1:461-1070 GCF_009761245.1 Sapajus apella
AGTGAGCCAAGATTGCACCACCACACTCCAGCCTGTGTGACAGAGTGAGACTCTGTCTCAAAAAAAAAAAAAAAAAAAAAAAAAAAAAGTAATGTTTGAACCCATTAGATGACCCAGCATCCAAGCTTCCAGGGGAACCCACCCCTACTCCCCAATGAGTTCAGGGAATTGCATCAGATCTGAAGCCAGATGCCTGGGTTCCCCTCCAAAGTCTTCCACTCATGAGCTCCATGATCTTGGACGAGTCACACCACCCGTCTAAGTCTCAGAGCCACACCCACAAAATGGTACCACAGTGCTCTACACCCCACACAACAGCATCAAGAGGTGTTCACAAGATAATCCACAAAGAGGGTTTAGAACAGAGCCTGCCATGCAATCACTCCACAGACATCAGCTCCTAGAACAAATGGTTCATAAGATGGCGTTTCCCCCAATCTAAGATGCCAGCAGTGCTCAGATGGGCCGTGATCTTAGGGAATGCCACAAAAGCAAAAGGTTGCTAGTGAAACAGTGACCCGTATCCATGTGTAGATACATCCTAACTTCAGGGACATCAACGTGTGAAAGCTCGTGCCTCTGAGAATAAGCAGATCCCTCCATTCAGAG
>NW_022453836.1:0-1070 GCF_009761245.1 Sapajus apella
ATGCCTGTGATACTGGATTAGAGCTCAGCCTGCAGGTCTTATATTCAGTTGATTGACTGTAAAAACCTCTACTAAAACTACAAAAAATTAGCTGGGCATGGTGGCACGTGCCTGTAATCCCAGCTACTCAGGAGGCTGAGGCAGGAGAATTGCCTGAACCGAGGAGACGGAGGTTGCGGTGAGCCGAGATCGCGCCATTGCACTCCAGCCTGGGCAACAAGAGCGAAACTCCGTCTCAAAAAAAAAAAAAAAAAAGAAACTTCCAAACTGTCTTCCAAAGCAGCAATACTGGCCAGGCACGATTGCTCACGCCTGTAAACCCAGCACTTTGGAAGGCCAAAGTGGGCAGATAACCTGAGGTCAGGAGCTTAAGACCAGCCTGATCAACATGGTAAAACCCCATCTCTACTGAAAATACAAAATTAGCTGGACCTGGGGCATGAGGCTGTAGTCCTAGCTACTTGGAAGGCTGAGGCACAAAAATCGCTTGAACCCAGGAGGCGGAGGTTGCAATGAGCTGAGATTGCATCACTGCTCTCCAGCCAGAGCAAGACTCCATCTCAAAAAGAAAAACAAACAAACAAGCAATGTAGCTATACCATTTTGCATTCCCACCATCAATGAATGGGAGTTCTGTTGCTCCACATCTTCCCCAGCATTTGGCGTTGTCTATTCTGGATTTTGGCCACTCTAATAGGCGTGCAGTGGTGTCTCGCTAGAATTTGCAATTCCATGATGACATAGAATGCAGAGCACCTTTTCACATGCTTATCTGCCATCTTTATATTTTCTTCAGTGATGTGTCTGATCAGATCCTTCACACATTTTTTAATTGTTTTCTTATTGAATTTTTTTTTGTTTTCTTATTGTTTTGTTTTTTTGTAGACAAGAGTCTCACTCTGTCACCCAGGCTGAAGTGCAGTGGTGCCATCTTGGCTCACTGCAACCTCTGACTCCCGGATTCAAGTGATTCTTCTGCCTCAGCCTCCTGAGTAGCTGGGATTATAGGTGTGTGCCACTATGCCCAGCTAATTCTTGTATTTTTAGTAGAGATGAGGTTTCACCATGTT
>NW_022453837.1:0-1070 GCF_009761245.1 Sapajus apella
GTGGAGCTATCTAGCACAATCATTGTGAAGGTTTATATTCAACTTACAGAATTAATCACATGTGTGAATGTAGCAGTTCAGAAACGCTTTCTTTGGATAATCTCGAAAGAGGTATTTCCAGCCATATGCAGGCACATAAGAATTAGCGGTAAGATCACGTCTAAACCACAGGAGAAACGTCTCGTCGAAACTGCTCTGCTGTGTGTTCGTTCACCTTAGGCAGTTGCATCTATGTTTAGGATCAGCGAGTTAGAAACACGTTTCTTCTAAAACCTGCGTTTGGATATTCCTGAGTGAAGGGGAGTATAGGGTGTAAAGAGAAATATCAGGCTCTAAAACAAAAATGGAGCTATCTAGCTCAGTGATGGTCAAGGTGATTATTCAACTTACAGAGCTAAACAGATGTGTGAATGTAACAGTTCAGAAACCCTTTCTTTGGAAAATCTAGAAAGAGATATTTCCAGCCATATATAGGTACATAACAATTTTCGGTAACATCGCATTTAAACCACAAGAGAAACGTCTCTTTCAAACAACTCTGCTGTGTGTTCATTCAAATTAGGAAGTTGCATCCATGTTTAGATTCAGCGAGTTAGAAACACGTTTCTTCTAAAAGCTGTTTTTGGATATTCCCAAGTGAATGGGAATATAGGGTGTAATGAGACATATCTGGCTCTAAAACAAAAACGGAGCTATCTAGCACAGTGATTGCCAAGGTGTATATTCAACTTACAGAGTTAAACAGATGTATGAATGTAGCAGTTCAGAAACCCTTTCTTTGGAAAATCTAGAAAGAGATATTTCCAGCCATGTACAGGTACATAAGAATTAGCGGTAAGATCGCGTCTAAACTACAGGAGAAACGTCTCTTTCAAACTGCCCTGCTGTGTGTTCGTTCACTTTAGGAAGTTGCATCTATGTTTAGATTCAGAGAGTTAGAAACACGTTTCTTCTAAAAGCTGCGATTGCATATTCCTGAATGAATGGGAGTATAGCGTGTAATGGAAAATATCTGGCTCTAACAAAAGTGGAGCTATCTAGCACAATCATTGTGAAGGTTTATATTCAAC
>NW_022453838.1:0-1069 GCF_009761245.1 Sapajus apella
TGCTCTTGTTACCCAGGCTGGAGTGCAGTGGCGCGATCTCGGCTCACCACAACCTTTGCCTCCCGGGTTCAGGCAATTCTCCTGCCCTAGCCTCCTGAGTCGCTGGGATTACAAGCACGTGCCACCATGCCCAGCTAATTTTTTGTATTTTTAGTAGAGACGGGGTTTCACCATGTTGACCAGGATGGTCTTGATCTCTTGACCTCGTGATCCACCCACCTCGGCCTCCCACAGTGCTGGGATTACAGGCTTGAGCCACCGCGCCCGTCCCTGAGTTACTTTAATTCATACAGTAGTAGAAAATGCCTTTATTTGTTCAGTTTTAGTATTTGCACCTTTTTCTCTAATGTAGAATGAATAAGTCCTGGTTGTGAATCTTCTAGACTTCTACTTTTTTTTTTTGGAAAACTCACTTTCTAAACATTATTTTTAAAAAATAGCAGTATTCCTATTAGACCCCTCATTTCTGCTGCCTTCAATGTGTGTAGAGTATCCTTCTATTGTATATCTTTTTTTTTTTTTTTTTTTTGAAATGGAGTTTTGCTCTTGTTGCCCAGGCTGGGTTGCAATGGCATGATCTCAGCTCACTGCAACCTCCACCTTCAAGATTCAAGCCATTCCCCTGCCTCAGCCTCTCAAGTAGCTGGGATTACAGGCATGCACCACCATACCCACTAATCCTTTATATTTTTAGTAGGTCTGGGTTTCACCATGTTGGTCAGGCTGGTCTCGAACTCTTGATCTTAAAAATGATCTTATTTGCCTGCCTGGGCCTCCCAAGTGCTGGGATTACAGGCATGAGCCACCCTGCCGGGCCTGTATATCTATTTTTCCTATTCTTTCTGTTTTTTTTGTTTTGTTTTCGAGACCAAGTTTCGCTCTTGTTGCCCAGGCTGGAGTGCAATGGCATGATCTCGGCTTACCGCAACCTCTGCCTCCCAAGTTCCAGCTATTCCCCTGCCTCAGCCTTTCGAGTAGCTGGGATTACAGGCATGCTCCACCATGCCCTGCTAATACTGTGTTTTTAGTAGAGACTGGGTTTCTCTCTCTTTTTTTTTTTTTTTTTTTT
>NW_022453839.1:0-1069 GCF_009761245.1 Sapajus apella
CAAAAAAAAAACTCCATCTCAAAAAAAAAAAAAAAAAAAAAAAAAAAGATTCATGAGCCACCTTAATCCACTGTGACCTGCCTTAGTCCAATGTAACCTTATCTTAGCTAATCTTTTTTTTTTTTGAGACAGGGTCTAGCTCTCACTCAGGCTGTAGTACAGTGGCACCATCTTGGCTCACTGCCACCTCTGCCTCCCAGGCTCAAGTGATCCTCTTACCTCAGCCCCTCAAGCAGCTGGGACTACAGGTGTGAACCACCACAGCTGGCTAATTTTTTTTTTTTTTTTTTTTTTTTGTAGAGAGGAGTTTCTCTATGTTGCCCAGACTAGTCTCAAACTCCTGGCCTCAAGTGATCCATCTACCTTGGCCTCCCAAAGTGCTGGGATTACAGGCGTGAGCCACTGTACTCAGCCCTAACTCATTATATCTGCAGTGACACTATTTCCAAATCACGCCACATACCCAGGTACGGCGGATGGAGGAGGCTCTTGGACTTCAACAAATACTTTTAGGGGAGGAAGTTCTTCCCATACAAGGCTCAAAGAAGGAATTGTCAACCAAATAACAAACAAGGAGAAGCTCTCTAAAACAGAACAATATTTATTTGGAAATAGGCTTAGCAGTGGAAAAGGAGTGCTATAGTAAATAAACTATGTACATGTTGAGGAAGGGAATGGAAGACAGAGATTTTGAAGAATTGAGAGGAATTGAAGAATTGAGGAGGATGACATAATTGTTTTGAGATAATTATCCTTGGCTACAAAAATCAATAGCAATGGTAGGCTTGGCATGGTGGCTCACTCCTGTAATCCCAGCACTTTGGGAGGCTGACGTGGGTGGATCACCTGAGCCCAGGAGTTCAAGACCAGTCTGGCCAACATAGTGAAACCCTGTGTCTACTAACAATACAAAAATTAGCTGGAGCAGGAGAATCACTTAGTCAGGAGGTGGAGGTTGCAGTGAGCCTAGATCATGCCACTGCACTCCAGCCTGGCCACAGAGCAAGAATCCAACTCAAAGAAAAAAAAAAAAAGAAATCTAGAGATACTAGTTAGCTATTGCTGTGTC
>NW_022453840.1:0-221 GCF_009761245.1 Sapajus apella
CTCCCTCCTTCCTCCTCATCCCTCCTCCCTCCATCCTCCTCCCTCCTTCCTTCCTCATCCCTCCTCCCTCCATCCTCCTCCCACTCTGCTCCCCCTGCCTCCCTCCCTTCCTCCCTCCTCCCTCCTCCCTCTCTCCTCCCCCTCCCTCCCTCCCTCTCTTCCTTCCTCCCTCCTCCCTCCTCCCTCTTCCCTCCTCCCTCCTCCCTCCTCCCTCTCTCCTC
>NW_022453840.1:321-1069 GCF_009761245.1 Sapajus apella
CCTCCTCCCTCCCTTCCTTCCTTCCTTCCTCCCTCTCAGCTCCTTCCCTCCTCCCTTCCTTCCTTTATTCATTCCTCCCTCCCTCCTCCCTCCCTCCTTCCTTCCTTCCTTCATTCCCTCCTTCTCTCCCCGTTCCTTCCTTCTCTCCCTCCCTTCTTCGCGCCCTCCCCCTTCCTCCCTCCCTCCCTCCTTCTCTCCGTCCCTTCCCTACCTCCCTCCCTTTCCTTCCCTCCCTCCCTTCTCCCTCCCTCCTCCCTCCCTCCCTTCCTCCTTCCCTACTTTTCTTCCTTCTTCTTCCCTTTCTTTCTTCCTCCCTCCCTTCCTCCCCCTTTCCTTCCTCTCTCTCTCTCTCTCTGTTTCCCATCTTTCTCTCTTTCTTTGATTGAAGACAAGGTCTCCGTCTGTTGCCCAGGCTGGACTGCAGCGGCACCGTCACCGCTCACTGCCGGCTTCACCCCTTGGGGTTCAACGATCCTTTTACGGCAGCTTCCCAGGAAGGTGGGACCACAGGCACGAGCCACCATGCCCACCTAATTATTATTATTATTTTTATTATTGACACAGAGTTTCGCTCGTGTCGCCCAGGCTGGAGTGCAGTGGCGTGATCTCGGCTCACTGCAGCCTCCACCTCCCGGGTTCAAGGGATCCTCCTGCCTCAGCCTCCCGAGTAGCTGGGATGACAGGCACGTGTCACCAAGCCCGGCTAATATTTTCTGTTTTTAGTAGAGACAGCGTTTCGCCATGCTGG
>NW_022453841.1:0-1069 GCF_009761245.1 Sapajus apella
TTGGGAGGCCAAAACGGGAGGACTGCTTGAGCCCACAAGGTGGAGGTCACAGTAAGCCAAGATCACAAGCCTGCACTCCAGCTTGGGTGATAGCACAGGACCCTTTCTCACAAAAAAAAGGGGTGGGCATGATGGGTCACGCCCATAATCCGAGCACTTTGGGAAGCACAGGCAGACAGATCATATGAGGTTAGGAGTTCAAGACCAGCTTGGCCAATATGGAAAATCCCCATCTCTACTGAAAATACGAAAATTACCCGGGCCGGCTAGCACGTACTTGGAATCCTAGCTACTTGGGAGGCTGAGGGAAGAGAACTGCTTGAACCCAGGAGGTGGAGGCTGCAGTAAGCCAATATCGAGCCACTGAACTCCATCCTGGCTGAAACGGGAAGATTCCACCTGGAAAAGAAATAAAGAAAGAAAACCAAAATGCCTGGGAGTGGCAGAGTGCAGTGGCTCACGCCTGTAACCCCAGCGATTTGGGAGGCTGAGGCGAGCAGAGCATCTGATATTAGCAGTTCGAGACCAGCCTGACCAACATGAAGAACACCTGTCTCTATGGCAAATACAAAAATGAGCGGGGCATAGTGGCCTGTGCCTGTAATCCCAGCTCCTCAACTGGCTGAGGTAGGAAGATCGCTTCAACACAGGGGGTGAAGTTTGCAGTGAGACGAGGTGGTGCTGCTGCACTCCAGCCTGGGCGACAGAGAAAGACTCCGTCTCAAAAAAATTCTAATAATTTCACTTTAGAATAGTTATACTAAAAAAAAAAAACACACAAAAAGAGTTGACAAAGATGTGCAAAAATTTGAACCCTTAAACATTGCTTCTGACAGTATTGCACGGTCCAGCCTATGTGTAAAATCATTTGGTGTTTCTTCAAACAGTTGCAAATAGATTTGCCGTATGACTCAATGATTCCATTCCTCGGCATATACCCCAAACAACTGAAGACAGGCGTTCAAACAAAAACTTGCATGCTCTTTAAATGTGTCAAGCTGACGAATATGCAGGAAAGTCTGGGGAACGGTGCCGGGAAAAGAAAACTGGATCACAACAATGAAAAAAA
>NW_022453842.1:0-1069 GCF_009761245.1 Sapajus apella
GCCATCTGTCACCCCCTCCGCTACACCACTGTCATGAAAGAGGGACTGTGTACCTTACTAGTAGCTGTGTGCTGGATCCTCTCCTGTACCAATGCCCTGACTCACACTCTCTCCCTGGCCCAGCTGTCCTTTTGTGCTGACAACACCATCCCCCATTTCTTCTGTGACCTTGCTGCCCTACTCAAGCTCTCATGCTCAGACATCTCCCTCAATGAGCTGCTCATTTTCACAGTGGGATTGGCAGTCATTACTCTACCACTAATATGCATCTTGATCTCTTACGGCCACATTGGGGTCACCATCCTAAAGACTCCGTCTACCAAGGGGATCTTGAAAGCCTTGTCCACCTGCGGCTCCCACCTCTCTGTGGTGTCTCTGTATTATGGCACAATTATTGGACTGTATTTTGTCCCCTCGTCTAGTGCCTCCAGCGATAAGGACATAATTGCCTCTGTGATGTACACGGTGGTCACCCCATTGCTGAATCCCTTCATTTATAGCCTAAGGAACAGGGACATAAAGGGAGCCCTGGAGAGACTCTTCAACAGGGCAATAGTCTTATCTCAATGACATTTGTTCTTCTTTATAGCAGACACATGTATCGACCTATCTCCAGATGATAGATCCTTAATCCTGATCCCAGCAAGGGATAAGTGCTCAGTAACTCTTTGATGACTTGAATTGCATTCTGTTACAGTTATTCTCTCTTTTCCTCTTTAGTATAAATGGTGAATTCTGTGTTTATTTAATTAGTTATTTGTCTTGCTTATTAGATTCAGAAATTCCATAGCTAACAGAACTTAAATCTTTCATTTCCTGGAAATTTTTTTGTTCTTATGCATTGTTTAAATATGTTGACTAACAGGTTTCCCTTGGCAGAGAAAGGTTGAAGGATTGGGTATTTGTAAAGTTGTTTTCCTTACTTTTTTCCCATTCAGTTCTGTTCTTACATTTTTGATTGTTGGTGGTGATGGTGGTAGGTCAGGAGAAGAAACTGTATAGTACCCTTTACAGATCCAAAAAGCTATTCCCTGTCATAAGTTCAGCTCCTCCACTTCAGGGCTTGAGG
>NW_022453843.1:0-1069 GCF_009761245.1 Sapajus apella
ACTCCTACTGTCTACTTCTCCCCTCCGATTGTATAGTTCTCCCCTCCAATTGTCTAGTTCTCACCTCCCTTTGTGTACCCCTCACCCCCTATTGTCTAGTTCTCCCCTCCTATTATCTAGTTCTCCCCTCCTATTGTCTAGTTCTCCCCTCCTATTGTCTAGTTCTCCCCTCTGATTGTCTAATTCTTCCCGCCGATTGTCTAGTTCTCCCCTCCGATTGTCTAGTTCTCACCTCCCATTGTCTAGTTCTCACCTCCCATTGTGGAGCCCTCACCCGCTATTGTCTACTTCTCCCCTCATATTGTCTAGTCCTCCCCACCTATTATCTAGTCCTGACTCCCTATTGACTAACCCTTACCTCCTATTGTCTAGCCCTCACCCCCATTGTCTAGTTCTCCTCCCCTATTGTCTTGTTCTCCCCTCCCATTGTCTGGCCCTCACCTCCCATTGTCTAGTCCTCCCCTCCCACTGTCTAGTCCTCCCCTCCCATTGTCTAGTCCTCCACTTCCATTGTCTAGTTCTCACCTCCCATTGTGTAGCCCTCACCCCCTATTGTCTAGTTCTCACCCCATATTGTCTAGTTATAACCTCCTATTATCTATTTCTCACCTCCGATTGCCTAGTTCTCCCCTCCCATTGTCTTGTTCTCCCCTCCCATTGTCTAGTTCTCACCTCCCATTGTCTAGTTCTCATCTCACATTGTGTAACCCTCACTCCCATTGTCTAGTTCTCACCTCATATTGTCTAGTTCTCCCCTCCTATTGACTTGTTCTCCACTCTGATTGTCTAGTTCTCCCCTCCCATTGTGTAGCCCTCAACCCCTATTGTCTAGTTCTCCCCTCCTATTGTCTTGTTCTCCCCTCCGATTGTCTAGTTCTTACCTCCTGTTGTCTAGTTCTCCACTCCTATTCTCTAGTTCTCACCTTCTGTTGTCTAGTTCTCCCCTCCGATTGTCTAGTTCTCACCTCCCATAGTGTAGCCCTGACTCCCTATTGTCTAGTTCTCACCTCCAATTGTCTAGATCTCACCTCCTATTGCCTAGTTCTCCCCTCCTATTGTCTAGTTCTCA
>NW_022453844.1:0-937 GCF_009761245.1 Sapajus apella
GCTCACCATCATGGTTTAAAGTCCAATAAAATGGATGTTAACTGCGGTAGGAGCACAGGTATATTTAGGAAACTTAAGTGACATAGTAACAGTTTTACAAAAAAGAGGATATTTACCAGGCCTCTTTCTGTGCAGAGACCCTCCCTGTCTTGGATTCATGCCATGCACTTGTGTGCTGCCTAGGTGAACACTGCCTACTTCACAGTGATCAGGGTGGCTTAGCCAGAGACCCAAGGCTCTGTCCCCCAGGGCTCTCCTGATGGTGTCCTTTGCCTTCCTTCACCACCAAGGAGGGTGGCCCAGCAGCAGCTCAGCCCCTGCTCTTACCCCACCTCCGCCGTACACACCAGCCCTGTGTCCTCAGCACCCAGGGCTGCCAGAGAGCCTTCAGCAGCTCCCACAGCTGACAGTAACTCTATGTTTCCCAGATTTCAAGATTGACCTGACAGAAACATCCAGTGAGATGACCCAAGAAGTGGCTGTGTCTCTTCATCGGGTAAAGTCTTTATTCTTTTTCTGAGATGGGAATTTTATTTCCCTTGGTTTCTTTCCACTTCATTTGAATTATGATACACAAATCTCACCATGGAATTTATAGATGAATTGCAGAATTTCTTGGTGGGCAAATATAAGCAAGAGTCCATTACCAACTAAGAACTGATACAAGACGGCACCCACAGATGACAGCTTTAGTGACAAACTGCATGACAGGGCATTTTCCTCATGGGAAATGCATATTTTTTGAAAATCATGGTGACTCTGCAAACAAAATCATTTTGAAAATCTTCACAAAACTCTTGTGCCTTTCCACAAGTGTCCTTTAGGCTTTATTTTCGGGCCATGGCCTCAACAGTATTTCCTGTCTGGGTTTTTAATGTCACCATGTAAAAGAAAGACCTGTGCACACAGGACACAGCATGGTCTGATGCTCACAGTG
>NW_022453845.1:0-1069 GCF_009761245.1 Sapajus apella
GAGTTAGAAAAACGTTTCTTCTAAAATCTGCGTTTGGATATTCCAGAGTGACAGATATTGAAGGCTGTAATGAGAAATATCTTGCTCTGAAACAAAAACGCAGCTATCTAGCAGAATGGTTGTCAAGCTGTAAAATCATCTTATGGAGTTAAATTGATGTGTGTGTGCAGAGGTTCTGAAATTTTTTCTTTGGGGAATCTGGAAACAGATATTTCCAGCCTTACCCAGGCATTTAAGACCTAGCAGTAAGACTGCGTTTAAAACACAGGAGAAACGTCTAGTTCAAACTGCTCCTCTTTGTGTTCGTTCGCCTTAGGAAGGTGTATCTATGTTTGGATTCAGCCAGTTAGAAACACGTTTCTTCTAAAAGCAGCGTTTGGATATTCCAGAATGACTGAGACTAACGGTCGTAATGAGAAATATCTTGCTCTAAAACAATAACGCAGCTATCTAGCAGGATCGTTGTCAAGCTGTACATTCAACTTACAGAGTTAAACTGATGTGTGTTTGCAGTAGTTCAGAAACCCTTTGCTTCGAGAATCTCGAAACAGATATTTCAAGCCATATACAGGCATATGGGAACTAGCAGTAAGACTGCGTTCAAAACCCAGGAGAAACGTCTATTTCAAACTGCTCTGCTTTGCGTTCGTTCACCTTAGGAAGTTCCACCTATGTTTAGATTCAGCCCGCTAGAAACACTTTTCTTCTAAAAGCTGCGTTTGGATATTTCAGAGTGAATGAGACTGTAGGCTGTAATAAGAAATATCTGGTTCTAAAACAAAAACGCAGCTATCTAGCAGAATTCTTGTTAAGCTGTTGAATCAACTTACAGAGATAAACTGATGTGTGTGGCCAGCAGTTCAGAAATCCTGTCTATTGCAGAATATGGAAAGAGATATAACCAGGGATTTAGTGGCATATAAGAACTAGCAGTAAGACTGCGTTGAAAACACAGGAGAAACGTCTAGTTCAAACGGCTCTGCTTTGTGTTCGTTCACCTTAGGAAGTTGCATCTATGTTTAGATTCAGAGAGTTAGAAAAACGTTTCTTCTAAAATCTGCGTTTGGAT
>NW_022453846.1:0-98 GCF_009761245.1 Sapajus apella
CCATGATCAAGTAGGCTTCATCCCGGGGATGCAAGGCTGGTTCAACACACACAAGTCTATAAACGTAATTCACCACATAAACAGAACCAAAGACAAAA
>NW_022453846.1:198-1069 GCF_009761245.1 Sapajus apella
CTCTCACAACTGCTATTCAATATAGTATTAGAAGTTCTAGCCAGAGCAATCAGGCAAGAAAAAGAAATAAAGGGCATTCAAATAGGAAAGGACGAAGTCAAATTGTCTCTATTTGCAGACGACATGATTGTATATCTAGAAGACCCCATCGTCTCAGCCCCAAACCTCCTGAAACTGATAAGCAAGTTCAGCAAAGTCTCAGGATACAAAATCAATGTGCAAAAATCACATGCATTCCTATACACCAGTAACAGACTTAAAGAGAGCCAAATCAAGAACAAACTTCCATTCACAATAGCCACAAAGAGAATAAAATACCTAGGAATACAACTAAGAAGGAATGTAAAGGACCTCTTCAAGGAGAACTACAAGCCACTGCTCAACGAAATGAGAGGGGACACAAACAGATGGAGAAACATCCCATGTTCATGGTTAGGAAGAATCAATATCGTGAAAATGGCCATACTGCCCAAAGTAATTTACAGATTCAATGATATCCCCATCAAGCTACCAATGACCTTCTTCGCAGAACTGGAAAAAACCACCTTAAACTTCATATGGAACCAAAAGAGAGCCCGCATAGCCAAGTCAATTCTAAGCAAAAAGAACAAAGCGGGGGGCATCACACTAGCAGACTTCAAACTATACTACAAGGCTACAGTAATCAAAACAGTATGGTACTGGTACCAAAACAGAGATATAGACCAATGGAACAGAACAGAGGTCTCGGAGGCAACACAACCTTTCTACAACCATCTGATCTTTGACAAACCAGACAAAAATAAGAAATGGGGAAAGGATTCCCTGTTCAATAAATGGTGTTGGAAAAGCTGACTAGCCATGTGCAGAAAGCAGAAACTGGACCCCTTCC
>NW_022453847.1:0-1069 GCF_009761245.1 Sapajus apella
GCCATCTGTCACCCCCTCCGCTACACCACTGTCATGAAAGAGGGACTGTGTACCTTACTAGTAGCTGTGTGCTGGATCCTCTCCTGTACCAATGCCCTGACTCACACTCTCTCCCTGGCCCAGCTGTCCTTTTGTGCTGACAACACCATCCCCCATTTCTTCTGTGACCTTGCTGCCCTACTCAAGCTCTCATGCTCAGACATCTCCTTCAATGAGCTGCTCATTTTCACAGTGGGATTGGCAGTCATTTCTCTACCACTAATATGCATCTTGATCTCTTACGGCCACATTGGGGTCACCATCCTAAAGACTCCGTCTACCAAGGGGATCTTGAAAGCCTTGTCCACCTGCGGCTCCCACCTCTCTGTGGTGTCTCTGTATTATGGCACAATTATTGGACTGTATTTTGTCCCCTCGTCTAGTGCCTCCAGCGATAAGGACATAATTGCCTCTGTGATGTACACGGTGGTCACCCCATTGCTGAATCCCTTCATTTATAGCCTAAGGAACAGGGACATAAAGGGAGCCCTGGAGAGACTCTTCAACAGGGCAATAGTCTTATCTCAATGACATTTGTTCTTCTTTATAGCAGACACATGTATCGACCTATCTCCAGATGATAGATCCTTAATCCTGATCCCAGCAAGGGATAAGTGCTCAGTAACTCTTTGATGACTTGAATTGCATTCTGTTACAGTTATTCTCTCTTTTCCTCTTTAGTATAAATGGTGAATTCTGTGTTTATTTAATTAGTTATTTGTCTTGCTTATTAGATTCAGAAATTCCATAGCTAACAGAACTTAAATCTTTCATTTCCTGGAAATTTTTTTGTTCTTATGCATTGTTTAAATATGTTGACTAACAGGTTTCCCTTGGCAGAGAAAGGTTGAAGGATTGGGTATTTGTAAAGTTGTTTTCCTTACTTTTTTCCCATTCAGTTCTCTTCTTACATTTTTGATTGTTGGTGGTGATGGTGGTAGGTCAGGAGAAGAAACTGTATAGTACCCTTTACAGATCCAAAAAGCTATTCCCTGTCATAAGTTCAGCTCCTCCACTTCAGGGCTTGAGG
>NW_022453848.1:0-1069 GCF_009761245.1 Sapajus apella
ATCTTGCTCTAAAACAAAAACGGAGCTTTGTAACAGAATGATTGTCAAGGTGTACATTAAACTTACAGAGTTAAAAAATTGTGTGAATGTAGCAGTTCACCAACCCTTTCTTTGGAGAATCTGGAATGAGATATTTACAGCTATATACAGAATCTTAAGAATTAGCTTTAAGATCGCATCTAAATCATACGAGAAACGTCTCTTTTAAACTGCTCCACTGTGTGTTCGTTCACCTTCGGAAGTTGCATCTATGTTTAGATTCTGCGAGGTTGAAACACGTTTCTCCAAAAGCTGCGTTTGGATATTCCTGAGTGAATGGGAGTATAGGGTTTAATGAGAAATATCCGGCTCTAAAACAAAAAAGGAGCTATGTAGCAGAATGATTGTCAAGGTGTATATTAAACTTACAGACTTAAACAATTGTGTGAATGCAGCAGTTCACCAAAACTTTCTTCGGAGAATCTGGAAAGGGATATTTCCAGCAGCTTACAGACTCTTAATAATTAGCTTTAAGATCGCATCTAAATGATAAGAGAAACGTCTCTTTCAAACTGCTCCACTGTGTGTTCGTTCACCTTCGGAAGTTGCAACTATGATTAGATTCTGCGATTTAGAAAGTCGTTTCTCGAAAAAGCTGCGTTTGGATATTCGTGAATGAATTGGAGTATAGGGTTTAAGGAGAAATATGTGGCTCTAAAACAAAAACGGAGCTATGTAACAGAATGATTGTCAAGATGTATATTAAACTTACAGAGTTAAACAATTGTGTGAATGTAGCAGTTCACTAAGCCTTTATTTGGAGAATCTGGATAGAGATATTTCCAGCCGCTTATAGACTCTTAACAATTAGGTTTAAAATCGCATCTAAATGATACGAGAAACGTCTCTTTCAAAGTGCTCCACTGTGTGTTCGTTCACCTTCGGAAGTTGCATCTATGTTTAGATTCTGCGAGTTAGAAAGATTTTTCTCCAAAAAGCTGCGTTTGGATATTCCTGAGTGAATGGGAGTATAGGGTTTAATAAGAAATATCTTGCACTAAAACAAAAACGGAGCTACGTAACAGAATGA
>NW_022453849.1:0-1069 GCF_009761245.1 Sapajus apella
AAAAAAAAAAAGTACAAAAATTAGCTGCATGTGGTGCCTGTAGTCCCAGCTACACGAGAGGCTCAGGTGGGAGGATGGCTTGAGTGGGGAGGCAGAGACTGCAGTGAGCCGAGATCACCCACTGTACTCCAGCCTGGGCCATCGGAGCCAGAGGTTGTCTCAAAAAAAGAAAAAAAGACAAGAAAAGAAATAAGCATCAAAGTTCAGTTTGGCTCCTTCCCACTTACCCTGCGTCACTTTCAATCTGTCCTCACATTTGTGTCCTCCACAGACGTCTCCCTCCCCAGGTCCCTCCTCCCAGGGCCTCTGCACCCCTGAGGTCCCGTCTCCTCTGTTCCTCTTGCAGGCAGCTGTTGGGGGACCCGTCTGAGTTCCGGCCCGAGCGGTTCCTCACCGCCAAAGGCACCGCCATCAACAAGCCCTTGAGTGAGAAGATGCTGCTGTTCGGCCTGGGCAAGCGCCGGTGCATCGGGGAGGTCCTGGGCAAGTGGGAGGTCTTCCTCTTCCTGGCCATCCTGCTACAGCAGCTGGAGCTCAGCGTGCCGCCGGGCGTGCAGGTCGACCTGACCCCCATCTACGGGCTGACCATGAAGCACGCCCGCTGCGGACACGTGCAAGCGCGGCTGCGCTTCTCCTTCCAGTGAGGAAGACACCGCCATGCGGAGGCCGGGGGACTCAGCCCTCGTTTCTCTTCATTTTTTTTAGTTTTTCTTCAAAAATAGCAGCTTGGCTGGGCTCGTTGGCTCTGGCCTGTAACCCTAGCACTTTGGGAGGCCGAGGCGAGTGGATCACGAGGTCAAGAGATCGAGACCATGGTGAAACCCCGTCTCTACTAGAAAATACAGAAATTAGCTGGGCTTGGTGATGCGCGCCTGCGGTCCCAGCTACTCCGGAGGCTGAGGCAGGAGAATTGCTTGAACCCAGGAGGCGGAGATTGCAGTGAGCCGAGATCGTGCTACTGCACTCCAGCCTGGCACCTGCCGACAGAGCGAGACTGTCTCAAAAAATAAAAATAAAAAGTAAAAAAGCAGCCCAAGTGCAGGGCCTGTAATCCCAGCGCTTTCAGAGG
>NW_022453850.1:0-1068 GCF_009761245.1 Sapajus apella
CTCCCCACCCCGGCCTGAGCCCCTCCCCGCCCCGGCCTGAGCTCCTCCCCACCCCGGCCTGAGCCCCTCCCCGCTCCAGCCTGAGCCCCACCCCGCTCCAGCCTAAGCCCCTCCCCAGCCTAAGCCACGCCCTATCCCAGTCTAAGCCACGCCCTACCCCAGCCTAAGCCCCTCCCCTCTCCAGCCTAAGCCCCTCCCCTCCGCTGGCCCGGCGTGCCCCTGGGCCCGGGCTGGGAGCGGGAAGCGAGCTGAGTGGAGCCGACTCGAGAGGTGGCTGAAGAGAAAGCCCCAGAATGATCGCTGGCTGCGCCCCAAACCGGGCCCAGCCCTCCGAGACGCCACCGGAGCCATGTGGCCCCGCACGTAGTCCGCCGCCCGCCGTCCCGGGGCCCCCGCTGGGGCTGCTCCTGTTGTTCCTGGGCGTGCTGGCCCCGGGTGGCGCCTCCCTGCGACTCCTGGACCACCCGGCGCTGATCAGCTCCCAGCGGGTGAGACTCCGCGGGGGGCGCGGCCGCCGCAGGGGTGCTGCGGGCGTGGGGCAGGGTCGCCGGAGGCGCGGCTGGCCGGGACTACCGCCCTGGCTGGGGAGGCAGGAAGGCCGCGCGGAGGCTCAGAGGGGCTCCGAGGCGTGGGCGCGGATACCGCGGCGCCTGGGCGGGCCGTCGGAGCTGCGGTGGGAACTGGGGGTGAGGAGGCGGCAGACCGCGCGGCGCGTGCGGCACCACAGGCCTGCCGTCGGGACTGCGGGAGCCCGTGACACCCCGCCCGGGCCGCGGAGGTCGGGGAAGTAGACCGCGGCGCGGGGCCCGGCTGCAGGGCGGGCAGGGCTGGCGCAAACGCGCTGTGGGGAAGGGCCCGGGAGGGGACGGGCCGGGTCTGGACAGGCTCCACGCCGTGCGCCCTGCACGTCCCCCGGTGGGGCACTGCCGGCCCTCGGGAGGCCCTTCGCGCCCTTGAGAGCCGCCCTCAGGCCCTGCCCTTCGTGCGGCCGACGGAGCCGGGCGAGCCCATGGCGGCCGTCCGGAGGTGAGCGCCCTCAGCCGCGCCCCCCAGAGGGACCCCGGGTTC
>NW_022453851.1:0-1068 GCF_009761245.1 Sapajus apella
CCCACATGAGAAGAAAGGAGAGATCTAAAATTGACACCCTATCATCAAAATTGAAAGAGCTAGAGGAGCAAGATCAAAAAAACTCAAAACCTAGCAGAAGACAGGAAATAGCTAAGATCAGAGCAGAACTGAAGGAGATAGAGACACAAAAAACTCTTCAAAAAATCAATAAATCCAGGAGCTGGTGTTTCGAAAAGATCAACAAAATAGACAGGCCACTAGCCAGATTAATAAAAAAGAAAAGAGAGAATAACCAAATTGATGCAATAAAAAATGATAAAGGGGATATCACCACAGATTCCACAGAAATTCAAACCATCATCAGAGGTTATTACAAACAACTCTATGCACATAAACTAGTAAACCTGGAAGAAATGGATAAATTCCTGGACACTTTCCTCCTCCCAAGCCTAAACCAGGAAGAAGTCGAAGCCCTGAATGGACCAATAACAAGGTCTGAAGTTGAGGCAGCAATTAAGAGCCTACCACTCAAAAAAAGCTCAGGCCCAGAGGGGTTCACAGCTGAATTCTACCAGACATACAAAGAGGAACTGGTACCATTCCTTCTGAAACTATTCCAAATAATCCACAAAGAGGGAATCCTTCCCAAATCATTTTATGAGACCAACATCATCCTGATACCAAAACCCGGCAGAGACTCAACAAAAGAAAACTTCAGCCCAACATCCATGATGAACATAGATGCAAAAATCTTCAATAAAACACTGGCAAGCCGATTGCAACAGCACATCGAAAAGCTTATCCACCATGATCAAGTAGGATTCATCCCAGGGATGCAAGGCTGGTTCAACATACGCAAGTCCATAAACGTAATTCACCACATAAACAGAAGCAAAGACAAAAACCACATGATATCTCAATTGATGCAGAGAAGGCCTTTGACAAAATTCAACAGCTCTTTATGCTAAAAACCCTCAATAAACTAGGAACTGATGGAACGTATCTCAAAATAATAAAAGCTATTTATGACAAACCAACAGCCAATATCATACTGAATGGGCAAAAACTGGAAGCATTCCCTTTGAAATCTGGCACTAGACAAGGATG
>NW_022453852.1:0-1068 GCF_009761245.1 Sapajus apella
GAGGGAAGGGCAGGGCTGCACTGCCAGGCCCTCCATAAACCCATGGGTCGCACCCTAGTTGGTCAGCACCTGCCACAGGCCTGGGGCTCAGTTGAGGCCTGTGGGACACGATGACAACTGATATCACAGATTGAGTGACTGTTGTATACCTGGGATGACCTTAGGGACCTGGAAAATACTCAACCCTCACAAGAATCCCACAAGCTTCTGAAAGCTTAGAAACGCTGTAATGAGACTCTAGGGAAAGCCCCTTGTGCCACTGCCTTAATCCTCAGGTGAGGCTGTGGTTGACAGCACGTGAATGAACAGGCCCTGCCAGGTTTTGCCTGAGCTGTGGGAGGACTGGGCAGGAGGGCACCTGGCAGGCCTGGCACAGGGAACAAGCTGGGCCTGACTGCAGCGTGGGGCTCAGGACAAGGCTGTCAGGTCAGAGCGGAGGGTGTGACAAGACAAGTGACCCCTGTGCCAGCTGCCCTGCGGCTCCATCCTGGGCCCAGTGGATTCCAGGAACCAGGTTATAAGGAGGGTGTGAGCCTGCAGCAACACACAGCCACTCCACACACACCGTAGGATTCCTGCTGGCCACAGAGGGCCTCGGTGACAGCTGGACACTGAATTCTCAAAACCAATTCAGCTTCCATTCCTAGCTCAAGGATTTGGGACTGGGTGAGAAGTGGAGGCCAGAGCCGTGCTCGATCAGGGGATCCCCCCTTGAATCTCTAGGATGGGGGCACACAGTAATCCCGGAGGAGGATTCTCTACCTCAGGAGACACAGGGAGTGCCCTGTGACCAGGAGCAGATACTGAGGGCTGGACAGGAAGGTGCTGCTGCAGGTCCCCAGAGTGCAGAGGGAGAGGGTGGGCTCCTGCCACCTCCTGGCCCACGTGTGAAGGACTTTGTGTCCTGGGTCACACAGCAGCTGTGAGGGGCTGTGTCCCACCTCACTCCCCGTACTCATCTCTTGTTCTCCATTCACGAAGGACACTACTCGCTCGCCCAACACACACACACACACAAAATCCAGGGCTTTGGTGTTTGCTGTGGCACGGGCAGGAGAGATCTGGCCT
>NW_022453853.1:0-529 GCF_009761245.1 Sapajus apella
GCAGGTTCTAGAAGTAATGTGTTTCTAACTCGCTGAATCTAAAGATTGATGCAACTTCCTAAGGTGAACGAACACAAAGCAGAGAAGTTTAAACTAGACTTTTACACTGTGTTTTAAACGCAGTCTTACTGCTAGTTCTTATATGCCTGTATATGGCTGGAAATATCTGTTTCCAGATTCTCCAAAGAAAGGATTTCTGAACTGCTGCACACATACATCAGTTTACCTCTGTAAGTTGACCATACAGCTTGACAACCATTCTGCTAGATAGCTGCGTTTTTGTTTGAGTGAGATATGTCTCACTAAAGCCTATACTCTCGGTCACTCTGGAATATAAAAATGAAGCTTTTAGAAGAAACGACTTTCTAACTCGCCGAATCTAAACATAGATGCAACTTAGTAAGGTGAACGAACACAAAGCAGAGCACTTTGAACTAGATGTTTCCACTGTGTTTTAAACGCAATCTCACTGCTTGTTCTCATAAGCCTCTCTATGGCTGGAAATGACAGTTTCCAGACTCTCCAAAGA
>NW_022453853.1:539-1068 GCF_009761245.1 Sapajus apella
GCAGGTTCTAGAAGTAATGTGTTTCTAACTCGCTGAATCTAAAGATTGATGCAACTTCCTAAGGTGAACGAACACAAAGCAGAGAAGTTTAAACTAGACTTTTACACTGTGTTTTAAACGCAGTCTTACTGCTAGTTCTTATATGCCTGTATATGGCTGGAAATATCTGTTTCCAGATTCTCCAAAGAAAGGATTTCTGAACTGCTGCACACATACATCAGTTTACCTCTGTAAGTTGACCATACAGCTTGACAACCATTCTGCTAGATAGCTGCGTTTTTGTTTGAGTGAGATATGTCTCACTAAAGCCTATACTCTCGGTCACTCTGGAATATAAAAATGAAGCTTTTAGAAGAAACGACTTTCTAACTCGCCGAATCTAAACATAGATGCAACTTAGTAAGGTGAACGAACACAAAGCAGAGCACTTTGAACTAGATGTTTCCACTGTGTTTTAAACGCAATCTCACTGCTTGTTCTCATAAGCCTCTCTATGGCTGGAAATGACAGTTTCCAGACTCTCCAAAGA
>NW_022453854.1:0-1068 GCF_009761245.1 Sapajus apella
CTTCTTTGTTTTATACGGAGTCTTACTGCTAGTTCTCATATGCCTTTTTATGGCTGGAATTATCTGTTTACAGATTCTCCAAAGAAACGATTTTAGAACAGCTGCATACACACTTCCATTTAACTCTGTAAGTTGATTGTACAGCTTGACAACCATTCTGCTAGATAGCTGAGTTTTTGTTTTAGAGCAAGATATTTCTCATTACACCCTATAGTCCCATTCTCTCTGGAATAACCAAACGCAGCTTTTAGAAGAATCATATTTCTAACTCGCTGAATCTAAACATAGATGCAACTTCCTAAGGTGAACGAACACAAGCAGAGAAGGTTGAAATAGACGTTTCTCCTGTGTTTTAAACGCAGTCTCACTTCTAGTTCTTATATGCCAGTATATGCCTGGAAATATCTGTTTCCTGATTCTCCAAAGAAAGGATTTCTGAACTGTGACACACACATATTAGTTTACCTCTGTAAGTTGATTGCACAGCTTGAAAACCATTCTGCTAGATAGCTTCGTTTTTGTGTTAGAACAAGATAATTATCATTACAGCTTATAGCCCCATTGACTCTGGAGTATCCAAACTAAGCTTTTAGAAGAAACATGTTTGTAACCCACTGAATCTAAAAATAGATGCATCTTCCTAAGGTGAATGAACACAAAACAGAGCAGTTTGAAATAGGCGTTCCTCCTGTGTTTTAAACTCAGTCTTACTGCTAGTTTTTATATGCCTGTATGCAGCTGGAAATATCTGTTTCCATATTCTCCAAACAAAGGATTTCTGAACTGCTGCACACACACATCAGTTTAACTCTGTAAGTTTATTGTACAGCTTGGCAACCATTCTGTTAGATATCTGCGTTTTTGTTTTAAAGAAAGATATTTCTCATTACAGCCTATACTCCCATTCACTCTGTAATATCCAAGCGCAGCTTTTGGAAAAAACTTGATTCTAACTATCTAAATCTAAACATAGATGCAACTTCCCAAGGTAAATGAACACAAAGCAGAGCAGTTTCAAATTGACGTTTCTCCTGTGTTTTTCACGCAGTCTCACTGCTAGTTCTTCTA
>NW_022453855.1:0-1067 GCF_009761245.1 Sapajus apella
GATCGCACCACTGCACTCCAGCCTGGAGACAGAGCGAGACTCCATCTCAAAAAAAAAAAAAAAAAGCATCTCACTTTGCCCAGGCCCTCCTTAGCCACTCTGCATGAGAATTCTGTGCTGCCTTGTGCTCCTGTTGCCTTGCAGGCCACTCCTTCTTGGTTGTCTTTGCAGGCTCAGCCTCTGCCCTGAGCTCCAGTCTATCTAATGGACAACTTGACCATTCTTCTTGCATGTCTCAAAAACACCTCAGACTCAACATGTCCAAACTGAACTCAGGGTCATTCCCATCTCCCTACCTGCAAACCTAGCTGTTCTTGCCAGAAATTTGGGAGAATCTTGGATACATCTCTTCCCATCACCACCCACAATCAAACCATGATCAAGCCCTGACGATTTCATTTCCTAAATAAAATCCACCCGCTATTCTCAGTCACATTTGCTTAGAACTGTTATAACAGTTCCTTAATTGGTCTTCCTGTCTCCACTCCAATCCCCCTAAAAATCTGTGTTGAACACAGTAGTCAAAGTCTTTCTATGAAAGTCATCAAACAGCTCTCTACCAGTGGGACCCTGTCAATGGCTTGCTTAGAAGGCAACAACTTCCCTCTGTTGTCCAGATGAATAAACTTGGTCAGATCCGGTCCCTACAGCCCTTTCATCTCTCTCCTTCTCCATCTCTGTGCAAGCCACAGTGGGTTCCCGTGACAGGTGTGCATTTTTTTTTTTTTTTTTTTGACAGAGTCTCTCTTTGTTACCCAGGCTGGAGTGCAGTGCAGCGATCTCGGCTCACAGGAGAATTGCTTGAAAACCTGGGAGGCGGAGGTCTCCTCCCAGGTTTCGCCTCCCAGGTTTTCAAGTGATTCTCCTGCCTCAGCCTCCCGAGTAGCTACTATTACAGGCCTGGCTACCACGCCCAGCTAATTTTTTTTTAATAGTTTTAGCAGATGGCCAGGCGCAGCGGCTCATGCCTGTAATCCTAGCACTTTGGGAGGCCAAGGTGGGTGGATCACCTGAGGTCAAGGAGTTCAAGACCAGCCTGGGCATCATGGTGAAACCCCATCTTAAAA
>NW_022453856.1:0-100 GCF_009761245.1 Sapajus apella
TACTAAATCATATATATATATATATATATATATATATATATATATATATTTACACACACACACTAAAAATTAACATTTTAGTAAAATGTCCTTTAATAGA
>NW_022453856.1:200-1067 GCF_009761245.1 Sapajus apella
ATATATATATATATATTTGCACACACACACTTCAAATTAGCACATTTTAGTAACATGTCCTTTAATAGACACTGTATTCTTCATGAATTCGGAGTTCTCAGTTACACAGTCACCTGCTGACACACACGTAGTCAGTTACACATGTTCATTTCCTGGGTCAGTTCATTACCATTTGGATTGTTTGAATGCGCCTCAGATTGAGTTTGTGTCTCCAGTCACTGTAGTGCCGCATATTCCAGCATCAGAACGGTAGATTCAAAATGAATAGTGACTAAGATGAAGAAACAACATTTGGGGTATTTTTATTTTTGTTTAAAATCTAAACAGAAAGGCTAGGTATGGTGGCTCACCCCTTGTGCATCCCTTGAGGCCGAAAGTTTGAGACCAGCCTCAGCAACATGGCAAAACCCATTCTCTACTAAAAATACAAAAAATGAAATTAAAAAATGTAAACAAATCTAAAACAGAGAAATAGTTACAAACTACTCAGTGCAATATTTTCATTTGGTAAATGAACATGTTACTTCTTTCCATAAAATGTTAAGCTGGATTTTAATAATGTTTCTAAGTCGAAATTTATTTTTCAGTAGTTAGAAAATTGTTTGGCTCAAGCCTGTAATCCCAGCACTTTGGGAGGCCGAGGCGGGTGGATCACAAGGTCAGGAGATCGAGACCATCCTGGTCAACATGGTGAAACCCCGTCTCTACTAAAAATACAAAAAATTAGCTGGGCATGGTGGCGCGTGCCTGTAATCCCAGCTACTCAGGAGGCTGAGGCAGGAGAATTGCCTGAACCCAGGAGGCGGAGGTTGCGGTGAGCCGAGATCGCGCCATTGCACTCCAGCCTGGGTAACAAGAGCGAAACTC
>NW_022453857.1:0-1067 GCF_009761245.1 Sapajus apella
CGGCCTTTCCTCTGTCGGCCCGAAGCTTCCTCAAGTGGGTCTTTCAGCGCCTACTGTCTGCTTCCCAGTGGCCCTGACAGGCCCAGTTACCACCTGACAGTGGCCTCTCCTGACCCAACCCTGGCCTCCCCACAGCCTACCCAGGACAAGCTGCTACCTGCCAGTGGCTTCCCCTGGACAAGATCCTGCCTGCCTGCCTAGCAGCTATGTCCACCAGCCCAGGGCCTCCCTCACACTGGCCCATTGTAGCCCAGTTTGTGCCTCTGGCAAACTTCTGCAGACCCAGATCTCACCTCATGCTGGCCTGGAGCTTAGCTAGGCTCAGGTCCTCCCTCCTACTGGCCTGTCTGGGCCCAGCTCATGCCTCTCACGGACCCTCCTGTGCCAGCTCCTGCCTCCCGGTGGCATGTCCAGGTCCAAGCTTCATCTTCAGGCTGACCTCACCAGACACGGCTCCTGCCTGTGCTAGGTCCCTCCAGGTCCAGCCTCTACTCCGCGTCTGCATCCGCTTCCCAGTGGACCCTCCAGGCCCAGCTCGTGACCTCACCATGGCCTCCGCTCAGGCCCAGCTCCTGCCTCTGTGGCAGCCTGCATCTACAGGCCCAGCCCCCGGCTTCCCAGTGGCCCCCTCAGCCAAGCCGATGCCTCCCGGCGGCCCTCTCGGGCCCAGCGTTGGCTTTCTGGCATCCTGTCCAGGCCCAGAATGTCTTCATGTCCTCCTCTCAGGGCCCAGCTCTTCTCCTGGCTGCATCTACACGCCCACCTTCCCGCCTCACCTCACAGCAACCTCTGTGGATTCCGCTCCTGCCCAGCTCCAGCGGCCTCTGTAGGCCTGAAAGCCCAGGCCCTTTACTCAGGCCCTCCAGGCACTTCCAGCCCAGGCCTCACAGTGACCTTTCCAGGCTTGCCTCCTGCCCTCCCAGGCCCAAACATCATCATGTTGGCTTTTCGTGACCCGGCTTTGGCCACCCACTGGCTTCAGCTTGCACTAGCATCGGGTCCTGAAGTTTGCCTTCCAGGCTCAGCTCCTGCCCTCCCAGCGGCCCCTCATGGGCACTAAACGTCCT
>NW_022453858.1:0-1067 GCF_009761245.1 Sapajus apella
CTCCATGATACTTTAAAAGCAATGTGGAGGTTTCAGAGAGCATTTGCGCAGAGACAGCTGAGATAATGTCTTCCTGTGACTTCTTTAGGCACCGTGCTCAGTAAAACATCCATCAGGGAAGTTCCTGGAAAACCCAGGCCTGGGCCAAGAGTGCCAGGCACCCTGGACATCTCCATGGGTCCAAAGTGGAAAGCAGAGGCTTGTGTAGCTGCACCACTAGCCTAAGCATCGTCATGAGCCTGGCCTCAGCCTGAGGGTGGGTATGTTCGACTCCCCACATGGTAGTCTGGGAAAATAAACCTGACCAGGATCGCTGTAACGGCTCTGTCTTTTTCACTTGTCATTTGCAGTGGTTAGTCTCTGAGATGGGTGTGCCGTCTTCACTCCTCCATGTAATTAACTTTCAAACATATCAATAGTAAGGATCCCTGTCTGACAGACAGTACAAAAGATGCTTCGTTGTTGAAATGCATCCTGGATGTACATGAAAAGTGGGGTTAAATCAAAATTTCTGTTCCCTCTGATTAATGCCACCAGCTCTGAGACGTTGTATCAGCAACATGCGGGGAAAAGGAGACAAGCTACTCCTCTGCCCTGCCCCGCCTTACTCTGCAAAGCTGTGTGACTCTGTGCAAGTGGCTTCACCTCTCTGTTTTCTCCTCTGTGAAATGATCATGTTGAAGTGGACCTTTCCACTCTGAAATGTCCTCTTCGTTTGATTTTTAATTGACAGTGGTACCTTGACATCTCATACTTTAGTTGTACATTTTGTACTGTCGCCTTCTCTGTCAAGTAATTAATAAATCTCTAAATTAACACACAGGCAACAGCAGCCAGGCTCAGGGAATAAACACTTCCTGATTTATTAATACAGATTTTTCACACGTTAAACTTCCTTTTTTTTTTTTTTTTTTTTTTGAGACAGGCCATCGCTCTGTCACCCAGGCTAGAGTGCTGGAGTGCAGCTGCACAATCTTGGCTCCCACCTCAGCCACCTGAGTAGCTGGAACAGGAGTCTGTCATCACACTCAGCTATTTTTCTTATAATAGAGACGAGGTCTCACTGT
>NW_022453859.1:0-1067 GCF_009761245.1 Sapajus apella
AATATCTTGCTCTAAAACAAAAACGCAGCTATCTGGCAGAATGGTTGTCAAGCTGTACCATCAACTTACAGAGTTAAACTGATGTAAGTGTGCAACAGTTCACAAATCTTTTCCTTGGAGAGTCTGGAAACAGTTATTTCCATCCATTTACAGGCATATAGGAACTAGCAGTAAGACTGAGTTTAAATCACAGGAGAAACGTCTAGTTCAAACAGCTCTGCTTTGTGTTCGCTCACCTTAGGAAGTTGCATCTATGTATAGATTCTGCGAGTTTTAAATGCTTTTCTTCTAACAGCTGTGTTTGGATATTCCAGAGTGACTGAGACTATAGGCTGTAATGAGAAATATCTTGCTTTAAACAAAAGCGCAGCTACCTAGCAGAATGGTTGTCAAGCTGTAAAATCAACTTACAGTGATAAGTTGATGTGTATGTGCAGCAGTTCAGAGATCTTTTCTTTGGAGAATCTGCAAACACATATTTCCAGCCTCATACAGGCTTGTAAGAACTAGCAGTAAGACTGCGTTTAAAACACAGGAGGAACGTATATTTCAAACTGCTCTGCTTTGTGTTCGTTCATCTTAGGAAGCTGCATCTGTGTTTAGATTCACCGAGTTAGAAACACGTTTCTTCTAAATGCTGCATTTGGATATTCCAGAGTGAATGAGGTTGTACGGTGCAATGAGAAATATCTTGCCCTAAAACTAAAACGCAGCTATCTTTCAGAATGGTTGTCAAGCTGTACAATCATCTTACAGAGTTAAACTGATGTGTGTGTGTAGCAGTTCAGAAATCCTTTCTTTAGAGAATCTGGAAACAGATATTTCCAACCTTATACAGGTATAAGAGAACTAGAAGTAAGACTGCGTTTAAAACACTGGAGAAACGTGGTGTTGAAACGGCTCTGCTTGGCGTTCGTTCACCTTAGGAATTTGCATCTATGATTACATTCAGCGAGTTAGAAACACGTTTTTCTAAAAGCTGCGTTTGGATATTCCAGAGTGAATGAGACTGTAGAGTGTAATGAGAAATATCTTGCTCTAAAACAAAAATGAAGCTATATAGCAGA
>NW_022453860.1:0-1067 GCF_009761245.1 Sapajus apella
TTACACCCTATACTCCCAATAACCCAGGAATCTCCAAACGCAAATTTCAGAAGAAAAGTGTTTCTAACTGGCTGAACCGAATCATAGATGCAACTTCCTAAGGTCAACGAACACACAGCAGAGCAGTTTGAAAGAGACGTTTCTAAAGTGATTTAGACGCGATCTTATAGCTATTTCTTAAGAGTCTGTATATTGCTGGAAATATCTCTTTCCAGATTCTCCAAAGAAAGGGTTATTCAACTGCTACATTCATACAATTGTTTAACTCTGTAAGTTTAATATACACCTTGACAATCATTCTTCTACATAGCTCCGTTGTTATTTTAGAGCCCAATATTTCTCATTACACCCTATACTCCTAATAACCCAGGAATATCCAAATGCAGCTTTTAGAAGAAACCTGTTTCTAACTCGCTGAATCTAAACATAGTTGCTACTTCCTAATGTGAACCAAACACAGCAGAGCAGTTTGAGAGACGTTTCTCGTACGATTTTGATGCGATCTTAAAGCTAATTCTTAAGAGTCTGTATATGGCTGGAAATATCTCTATCCAGATTCTCCAATGAAAGGGTTAGTGAACTACTATATTAACATAATTGTTTAACTCTGTAAGTTTAATATACACCTTGACTATCATTCTGCTACATAGCTCCGCTTTTGTTTTAGAGCCAGATATTTCTCATTACACCCATTATTCCCATTCACTCAGGAATATCCAAACGCAGCTTTTAGAAGAAACGTGTTTCTAACTCGCTGAAACTAAACATAGATGCAACTTCCAAAGGTAAACGAACACATAAGAGAGCATTTTGAAAAAGATGATTCTCCTGTGGTTTAGAAGCGATCTTACTGCTAATACTTAGGAGCCTGTATATGGACGGAAATATCTCTTTCCAGATTCTCCAAAGAATGGTTTTCTGAACTGCTAAATTCACATATCTGTTAAACTCTCAAAGTTGAATATACACCTTGACAATCATTCTGCCACGTAACTCCGTTGTTGTTTTAGAGCCCGATAATTCTCATTACACCCTATACTCCCATTCACTCAGGAATATCCAAACGG
>NW_022453861.1:0-1067 GCF_009761245.1 Sapajus apella
TCCCAATCCCCATCCCAGCCCACCTCACAGTGGGCGTTCCACGGAGCACCCGCATACTCAAATGCCGCTACCCCAACTCAGCCCCCCATGTACCCCCCCAAGGCTCTCTGGGACCTTCAGAGACCTGATTTCTGGTCTTCCCCACCAGCCCCCTGTTCCTGCTTCTGGGTGGCTCCTTCCTTCCTGAGCCCCCAGGGTTTCTCACGGCCAGTCTTGGCTGCAAGACATAAAAAACAAATGATGGCCGGACAACAGGAAGAACCTCACAGACAAGCAGAGTGGGAGCTCCACAGCCCTCTCTCAGCCATTCATATTCTAAGCAACAAAACATCAGAAGGAGGCGGAAATCCCCAACAGTAACCGTCCCCGTCACATCCATGGAGCCATCCATCCATCATCCTGTATCTCAGGAACAAATGTTGGAGCTACACTGGTTTTAAGCATGCATGGTACGTTTACAAAAATTAACCCGACTTATTTTGTTCATGAAGCAAATCTCAATGTATGTCAGACAAATCCAATGACACAGCACGTTTCTGATCACAGAATTGTGCTAGAAGTCCATAATTAAAAGCTAATAAAAAATTATTATATGCTTGGAAATTCAAAGTGCCCTTATAAGATGTCAGCAGAATAAATAATCCAAAGTGAAACAAGACTGCGTTTACACTCAGTGAGAAGATCATAACGTGGCAATCAAATGTCTCCCTCTGGCCCAGGAATTCCAGTCTGTGGCACAAGGTCGTGTGGTCTCAAATCACCCCAACACACCTAGACATGTTAACATCTGACATAGGGTGACGGTGTCACTTACCTATATTATCTTACCGCCTGTGAAGGTGGACTTTTAATTCTGAACCCTAATGAAGGGGAGAAAACCAAGTTGAACTCTCATGGTTGAGCGCTCAGGAATGTCCAAGGAATCTGTGCATTTCAAGAGACAAAGTTCATCAGCCTCTCTCCTGGGGGATTTGACCACAATACCCAGAGGGTTTGGCAGCATCACGAGTGATGGCTAGGGAGTGCCAAGCTGGTGAGCAGGACCCAGGGGTCTGGTGACCAGGTCA
>NW_022453862.1:0-1067 GCF_009761245.1 Sapajus apella
AGCCTGGGCAACATAGTGAGACTTCACCTCTGCAAAAAATGTAAAAATTAGCCAGGTTGGCCGGGCATGGTCGCTCATGCCTGTAATCCCAGCACTTGGGGAGCCCCAGGTGTGTGGCTTCCTTGTGATCAGGAGTTAGAGACCATCCTGGTCAATATGGTGAAACCCCGTCTGTACTAAAAATACAAAAAAACTAGCCGGGCATGGTGGCTCACGCCAGTAGTCCCAGCTACTCCAGAGGCTGCGGCAGAAGAATCGCTTGAACTCAGGAGGTGGAAGTTGCAGTGAGCCGAGATCACACCGCTGCACTCCAGCCTGGGCGACAGAGCAAGACTCTATCTCAAAAACAAAAACAAACAAACAAAAGACCTTTCGACTCCCGACTCCCGAGCCTGCTGACCAGATAAAGACCCCTTGCAATCTTTCTTAAGGGAAGGCCACTGAGGAAGTGACACTTGAGAATAAAGACCAGAAGGAGGTCAGGCGCGGTGGCTCATGCCTGTAATCCCAGCACTTTGGGAGACCAAAGTGGACGGATCACCTGAGGTCAGGAGTTCGAGACCGCCTATGCAACATGGTGAAACCCGGTCTCTCCTAAAAGTACAAAAATTAGCTGGGCATGGTGGTGCGTGCCTGTAGTCCCACCTGCTCAGGAGGCTGAGGCAGGAGAATCACTCCAGCCTGGGTGACAAAGCAAGACTCCATCTCGAAGAAAAAATAAAATAAAGACCAGAAGGAAGCGAGGGAGGGGCTATGCCAGGATCTGGGGGTCCTGCGTTACAGACCCAGTGCAGAAAAAGAAAAAAAAGAATTTCAGCAGATCCAGAGGGCTGGTCTGTTCAAGGAACCTGAGGGAGGCCAGTGTGGCTGGAACACAGGGGAAACAGGGAGAGTGTGGGGAGCCAGAACAGAAAGAGGACAAGTGCAGATCGCGCAAGTCCTCCTGGGCTGCAAGGAGAGAGTTGGGCTTTCCTCTGAGTCAGGTGAGAGCCATGGAGGGTTCTGAGCAGAGGAGGGGCGTGCTCGGCCCAGGTGTTCACAGGCGCCCTCTGGTGGCGGAGTGAGGA
>NW_022453863.1:0-437 GCF_009761245.1 Sapajus apella
TACTGCTACATAGCTCCGTTTTTGTTTTAGAGCCAGATATTTCTCATTAAACCCTATACTCCCATTCACTCAGGAATATCCAAACGCAGCTTTTTTGAGAAACGTGTTTCTAACTGGCAGAATCTAAACATACACGCAACTTCTGAAGTTGAGGGAAAACACAGTGGAGCAGCCTGAAAGAGACGTTTCTCGTATGATTCAGATGCCATCTTAAAGCTAATTCTTAAGAGTCTGTATATGGCTGCAAATATCTCTTTCCAGATTCCCCAAAGAAAAGGTTAGTGAACTGCAACATTCACACAATTGTTTACCTCCGTAAGTTTAATATACACCTTGACAATCATTCTGCTACATAGTTCCGTTTTTGTTTTAGAGCCAGATATTTCTCAGTAAACCCTATACTCCCATTCACTCAGGAATATCCAAACGTAGCTTTT
>NW_022453863.1:537-1067 GCF_009761245.1 Sapajus apella
AAACATAGATGCGTCTTCTGAAGGTGAACGAACACAGAGTGGAGCAGTTTTAAAGAGACGTTTCTCGTATGATTTAGATGCGATTTTAAGCTAATTCTTAAGAGTCTGAGTATGGGTGGAAATATCACTTTCCAGATTCTCTAAAGAAACGGTTAGTGAACTGCTACATTCACGCAATTGTTTAGCTCTGTAAATTTAATATACACCTTGACAATCATTCTGCTACATTGTTCCGTTATTGTTTTAGAGCCAGATATTTCTCATTAAACCTTGTATTCCCATTCACTCAGGAGTATCCAAACGCAGCTTTTTGGAGAAAAGTTTTTCTAACTCGCAGAATCTAAACATAGATACGTCTTCTGAAGGTGAACGAACACAGAGTGGAGCAGTTTGAAAGAGGCGTTTCTCTTATGATTTAGATGCAATCTTAAAGCTACTTCTTAAGAGTCTGTATATGGCTGAAAATATCTCTTTTCAGATTCCCCAAAGAAATGGTTAGTCAACTGCTATATTCACACAATTGTTTAACT
>NW_022453864.1:0-100 GCF_009761245.1 Sapajus apella
TACTAAATCATATATATATATATATATATATATATATATATATATATATTTACACACACACACTAAAAATTAACATTTTAGTAAAATGTCCTTTAATAGA
>NW_022453864.1:200-1067 GCF_009761245.1 Sapajus apella
ATATATATATATATATTTGCACACACACACTTCAAATTAGCACATTTTAGTAACATGTCCTTTAATAGACACTGTATTCTTCATGAATTCGGAGTTCTCAGTTACACAGTCACCTGCTGACACACACGTAGTCAGTTACACATGTTCATTTCCTGGGTCAGTTCATTACCATTTGGATTGTTTGAATGCGCCTCAGATTGAGTTTGTGTCTCCAGTCACTGTAGTGCCGCATATTCCAGCATCAGAACGGTAGATTCAAAATGAATAGTGACTAAGATGAAGAAACAACATTTGGGGTATTTTTATTTTTGTTTAAAATCTAAACAGAAAGGCTAGGTATGGTGGCTCACCCCTTGTGCATCCCTTGAGGCCGAAAGTTTGAGACCAGCCTCAGCAACATGGCAAAACCCATTCTCTACTAAAAATACAAAAAATGAAATTAAAAAATGTAAACAAATCTAAAACAGAGAAATAGTTACAAACTACTCAGTGCAATATTTTCATTTGGTAAATGAACATGTTACTTCTTTCCATAAAATGTTAAGCTGGATTTTAATAATGTTTCTAAGTCGAAATTTATTTTTCAGTAGTTAGAAAATTGTTTGGCTCAAGCCTGTAATCCCAGCACTTTGGGAGGCCGAGGCGGGTGGATCACAAGGTCAGGAGATCGAGACCATCCTGGTCAACATGGTGAAACCCCGTCTCTACTAAAAATACAAAAAATTAGCTGGGCATGGTGGCGCGTGCCTGTAATCCCAGCTACTCAGGAGGCTGAGGCAGGAGAATTGCCTGAACCCAGGAGGCGGAGGTTGCGGTGAGCCGAGATCGCGCCATTGCACTCCAGCCTGGGTAACAAGAGCGAAACTC
>NW_022453865.1:0-1067 GCF_009761245.1 Sapajus apella
AAATACTTCATGTTCTCATGTATAAGTGGGAACTAAATGATAAGAACACGTGGACACATAGAGGGGAACAACACATACTGGGGACTATCAGAGGGTGAAGGGTGAGAGGAGGAAGAGGATCAGGAAAAATAACTAATGGGTACTAGGCTTAATACCTGGGTGATGAAATAATCTGTACAACAAATCCCCATGACACAATTTACCTACATAACAAACATGCACATGTACTCCTGAACTTAAATGTTAACTGTAAAAAATAATTCTTTAAAAATCTGTATTATGTCCAGTACCATGGAATCTGTCCGTTGAAATGGATGCTTAACATTAAAGGTCCAATTAAAGTACTTCCAGAACTTAAAAAAGAAAACAAATATTTTTTCTTGCAGTTAAGTTCCATAGCAGAAAAAAAGACAAACACAGTTAAATTTTAATGTATATAATGAAATACTGTGTTTATAGTATTATTTCAAACATACCATTGTCTAATAAAATGTTAATAATTGTGTAAGAGATTTTAGCTAGTCTTGCACCTAGTCTCAGATTACTTAAATAAGCACTTTTTAGGTTTAATAAATAACATTAAGGAATGTCTGTAAGAACTTATTTTCAGAATTAATATAAATGATTTATATCATTTCCATGCTCATAAAATTAAGAAACTCTCAAATGTCAACACTAATTAAATATCAAAAATTACTCATAAAAATGCCATAACTCGGAAACTGGAAAGTTACTGGATTTTATAGCTAAAAAGTATAATCTTCTCTTTAAAAATCAAAATAAAATATACTATACTTATTCCAGGGTATACTTAAAGAGCAATAAAATGAAGCAATATAACAGCAAATAAATTAGAAAGTCAAAACAAGACTATCTGGTCATTATATGGAATTATGTGTCTATTATTTTAGCTCATTCAGAATATAGTGGTGTAGGCATTTACTAGAAGCTGTATGTAATCCAACAATATGTGTCTGTTATTTTCCTGGACTAAATGGGATTTGCTATTAGATGAACAACATTGACTTACTTTATATAATGGCTCAAATATAATTTTATATGATACT
>NW_022453866.1:0-1067 GCF_009761245.1 Sapajus apella
GGCTGGGCAGATGTGGGGCACCTTGGGGAGGACGAATCATGGTGAAAATAACATCGATGCCACTAGACGTCTCTTGCCCAGCATGTCCGGAGTTCCAGGCAGGGGGCCACATACCACAGCTACATGCCTTATGTCTTCTCACTCCCGAAAACCCTGTGAAACAGATTCTATTTTTAACCCCACTTTGCAGCTAAGGATAGTTGGGCACAGAGAGGTTTTGTAATTTGATGGGGTCACACAGCTGGCAAGGGGCAGTTTTGGGATACCAGCCTGGGCTCTTTTTATTTTTGTTATTTTAACTTTTGTTTTTTGAGGATAGGATCTTGCTTTGTCACCCAGGCTGGAGTACAGTGACACAATCACAGCTCATTGCAGTCAAACTCCTGGGCTCAAGTGATTCTCCTGCCTCTGCCTCCTGGGTAGCTGGGACTACAGGGACATGCCATCACGCCCAGCTAACGTTTTTAGTAGAGATGGGGGTCTCGTTATGTTTCACAGGCTGGTATCAAACTCCTGTCCCCAAGTGATCCTCCCACCTCAGCCTCCCGAAGTGCTGGAATTACAGGTGTGAGCCACCATGCCTAGCAGTCTGTGCTCTCAATGTCCCAGAGGAGTTGGGCTGCCTCATCAAAGCAAACCTTCAATAGAGAAATGGGAAAACTGAGGCAGGAGGTGACATCGCTTGCCAAAATTATACCCCACACTGGAGAAATGTCGACCATGTCCCCTGAGGCCCAGTACAGGCCTCTCTCTCCTCCTCACCAGACTAAGTGTGTGTATGTGGGGGTGGGATTCCTTGCCAGATGAGGGTGTGGCTGGGCATGGTGGTTCATGCCTGAAATTCCAGCACTTTTGGAAGCCGAGGTAGGTGAATCACCTGAGGTCAAGAGTTCGAGATCAGCCTGACCAACATGGTAAAACCAGGTCTCTACAAAAAACACAAAAATTAGCTGGGCATGGTGGTGGGCACCTATAATCCCAGCTACTCAGGAGGCTGAGGCAAGAGAATCACTTGAAACCGGAAGGTGGAGTGAGCTGAGATCACACCAGTGTGCTCCAACCTGGGC
>NW_022453867.1:0-1067 GCF_009761245.1 Sapajus apella
GGAAAGAGATATTTCCAGCAATATTCAGGCTCATAGGAATTACCGGTAAGATAGCGTCTAAACCACAGGAGAAACATCTGTTTTAAACTTCTCTACTGTGTTCGCTCACCTTAGGAAGTTGCATCTATGTTTAGATTCAGCGAGTTAAAACACGCTTGTTCTAAAAGCTGCGTTTGCATATTCCTGAGTGAATGGGTGTATGGGGTGTAATGTGAAATATCTGCATTTAAAACAAAAAAGAAGCTATGTAGCAGAATGATTGTCAAGCGGTATATTCGACTTACAGAGTTAAACAGACGTGTGAATGTAGCAGTTGAGAAACGCTTTCTTTGGAGAGTTTGGAAAGAGATATTTCCAGCCCTAAACAGGCTTCAAAGAATTAGCGGTAAGATCGCGTCTAAACCACACGAGAAACGTCTATTTCAAACTTCTCTGGTGTGTGTTCGTTCACCTTAGGAAGTTGCATCTATGTTTTGATTCAGCGAGTTACAAACACGTTTCTTCTAAAAGCTGCGTTTGGATATTCCTGAATGAATGTGAGAAGAGGGTGTAATTAGAAATATCTGTCTCTAAAATGAAAACGGAGCTATGTAGCAGAAAGATTGTCCAGGTTATATTCAGCATTCAGAGTAAAAAAATAAGTGAATGTAGCAGGGCAGATACCGTTTCTTTGGAGAATCTGGAAAGAGATATTTCCAGCCGTATACAGGCTCATAAAAATTAGCGGTAAGATCACGTCCAAACCACAGGAGAAACGTCTGTTTTAAACTTCTCTCCTGTGTGTTCATTCAACTTATGTTGTTGCATCTATGTTTAGATTCAGCGAGTTAGAAACACGTTTCTTCTAAAAGCTGCGTTTGGATATTCCTGAGTGAATGGGAGTTATAGGATGTGATGAGAAATATCTGCCTCTAAAACAAAAACGGAGGTATGTAGCAGAATGGTTGTCAAGGTGTATATTCAAATTACAGAGGTAAAAAGATTTTTGAATGTAGCAGTTCAAAAACCCTTTCTTTGGACAATCTTGAAAGAGATATTTCCAGCCATATACAGGCTCATAACAATTA
>NW_022453868.1:0-1066 GCF_009761245.1 Sapajus apella
ATAGCTGCGTTTTTGTTTTAGAGTGAGATATGTCTCAGTAAAGCCTATAGTCTCGGTCCCTCTGGAATATCCAAACGCAGCTTTTAGAAGAAACGACTTTCCAACTCGCTGAATCTAAACATAGATGCAACTTCCTAAGGGGAGCTAACACAAAGCAGAGCACTTTGAACTACATGTTTCTTCTGTGTTTTAAGCGCAATCTTACTGCTAGTTCTTATATGCCTGTATATAGCTGGAAATGACAGTTTCCAGACTCTCCAAAGAAACGATTTCTCAACTGTTGCACACACCCCTCAGTTTAACTCTCTAAGATGATTGTACGGCTTGACACCCATTCTGGTAGATAAGTGAGTTTTTCTTTTAAAGCAAGATATTTCACATTACACGCTACAGACTCCTTCTGTCTGGAATATCCAAACGCAGCTTCAAGAAGAAACGTGTTTGTAACTTGCTGAATCTAAACATTGATTCAACTTCCTAAGCTGAACGAACACAAAGCAGAGCAGTTTCAACTAGACGTTTCTCCTGTGTTTTAATCGCAGTATTAGTGCTAGTTCTTATATGCCTGTATATGGCTGGAAATGTCTGTTTCCAGGTTCTCCAAAGAAAGGATTTCTGAACTGCTGCACACATTCATCACTTTAACTCTGTAAGTTGACCGTATAGCTTGACAACCATTCTTCTAGATAGCTGCTTTTTTGTTTTAGAGAGAGATACGTCTCACTAAAGCCTATATTATCGGTCACTATGGAATATCCAAACGCAGCTTTTCGAAGAAACGTGACTGTAACTCTCTGAATCTAAACATAGATTCAACTTCCTAAGCTGAACGAAGACAAAGCAGAGCAGTTTCAACTAGACGTTTCTCCTGTGTTTTAAACGCAGCCTTACAGCTAGTTCTTATATGCCTGTATATGGCTGGAAATATCTGTTTCCAGATTCTCCAAAGAAAGGATTTCTGAACTGCCGCACACATACATCAGTTTAACTCTGTAAGTTGACCGTATAGCTTGACAACCATTCTGCTAGATAGCTGCGTTTTTGTTTTAGAGTGAGATATGTCTCA
>NW_022453869.1:0-1066 GCF_009761245.1 Sapajus apella
TGTGTGAAATGGGACCATGCTACTCCCCGCCCTCTAGACTTGAGGAGTAAATGAGTGCTATGGAAAGCACTCAGCACCGGGCTGGCAGTATGAGCCAGCACCCTTCCCCAGCAACTGGTTTTCACACCTAAAGATCCCCCCCAGGACCCGGCAGTTGAGGGGTTGGGCCATTTACCTGTGTCCTGAAGTTCACCGAAGTCCACCCTGCCTGGACCTGGACCTCCAGGTAGCAACATTCAGCTTGTGCAGTGCACAACCTACCCAACCATCTACGTACACCCAGGAACCCCAGGTGACAAGCTCCTTTCAGCATCAGCTCCCAGAACCAGCCTGATCTAACGTGGAAGTGAGGTGCAGGAGAATGCAAGGCAGTTATGGCTGCAGTTGTGGCTTCTGGGGTCTAGGGTGTAGCGTGAGGCACAGCCACAGTGGTGGCCACCGGGGATGGCAAGGCACAGTTGCCCGCACTGCCCATTGTCATGCACGCAGTCACTGAGGCCATCTTGGTGGGAGGAGTGGAACACCAGGATGTCCATCATGAAAGCCCAGATGGCCCTGAGCGAGGATGCAGTTCTGGTTGCTGGTCTTCTTGGCCCGCTCAATGCTATGCAGATTCCAGTCCGTCCAGTAGATATAATCGCTGTACTGCATCAGACCAAATGGGTGCAGCAGGTCATCGGCAATCACAGCCTGCTCCTGACCTGCAGGGACAACGGGCATGGTGTCGGCAACGGCACAGCCAGGACACAAAGCACAGGGCACCCTGTGGGGCGAGTTGGTTCAACCCTGCAGCCTCACGACCACGTGAAAGCCTCAAAGTGTCTGGCCACTTTGCAAAACAGGCAAGATCTACTGAAGCACAGGCAGATCTACCAAAATTAAGTACCTGGCTACAGTCACACAGTGGCCAAGTGTCAGGACTAGGATTACCACACAGGCAGCGAGGCTCTGGGTTCACGTTCCTCTCCTGTTCTCACCACATCAGGCCTGGCTATGCATCTTCCACTCCCCCAGCAACTAGCCCAGGCCTTCCATGTTATTCATCAAGCACTCAGTAAATATTCAG
>NW_022453870.1:0-1066 GCF_009761245.1 Sapajus apella
GCCGCGCTGGCGAGCGTGGAGCACCTCTGCCCGGGAATTTCCTAGTCTGTGGGCAATAAAAACGCGGTGTCCACTCACCCTCTGCACTTTCACTGGGAGCTGCAATCCTGAGCTTTTCCTAAACAGCCATCTTCCCGCTAATTCTTATGAGCATGTATATGGCTGGAAATATCTCTTTCCAGATTCTCGAAAGAAAGGGTTTCTGAACTGCTACATTCACACATCTGTTTACCTCTGTAAGTTGAATACACAGCTTGACAATCATTCTGCAACATAGCTCCGTTTTTGTTTTAGAGCCAGTTATTTCTCATTCCACCCTATACTCCCATTCACTCAGGAGTATGCAAACGCAGCTTTTACAAGAAACGTGTTTCTAACTCGCTGAATCTAAATATAGATGCAACTTCCTAAGGTGAACGAACACACAGCAGAGCAGTTTCAAATAGACGTTTCAACTGTGGTTTAGACACGATCTTACCGCTAATCCTTATCAGCCTGTATATGGCTGGAAATATCTCTTTCCAGATTCTCGAAGGAAAGCGTTTCTGAACTGCTACATTCATCCATCTGTTTAACCCTGTAAGTTGAGTACACACCCTCACAATCATTCTGCTACATAGCTTCGTTTTTGTTTTAGAGACAGATATTTTAATTGCACCTTTTACTCCCTTTCACTCAGGAGTATCCAAACACGACTTTTACAAGAAACGTGTATCCAACTCGCTGAATCTAAGGATAGATGCAACTTCCTAAGCTGAACGAACACACCAGCAGAGGAGTTTGAAAGAGACGTTTCTGCTGTGGTTTAGAACCGATCTTACCTCTAATTCTTATGAGCCTGTATATGGCTGGAAATATCTCTTTCCAGATTCTTGAAAGAAAGGGTTTCTGAACTGCTACATACACACATCAGTTTAACTCTGTAGGTTGAATACACAGCTTGACAATCATTGTGCTACAGAGTTCGGTTCTTGTTTTAGAGCCAGATATTACTCATTAAACCCCATACACCCATTCACTCAGGACAATCGAAATGCAGGTTTTACAATAAACGTGTTTCTAACTC
>NW_022453871.1:0-1066 GCF_009761245.1 Sapajus apella
GTGATTCAGCAGCTTCAGCTCCCTCTGGGACCTCCAGCATGTGCTTACTGATGGATGATCCTATGGACATTGGATGTTCCTAGCCACCTCCACAAACTGTCATCCTCTACGTATGATGGAAATATGGCCTGTCCATCTGTAGCTTGTCAACCCTGAATAATAAACAGAGAGTGACTCTAAAATATAATAAACTTTATTTAACGATTGGTATTGAAACTGAAATACATATGTGTGCATTCAGGTTGGTAAAAGAAAGATACATAATTAAGGAAAAATGAGGAGGGTTACACCAGCTGTTTTGAGACAATTATTCTGGGCTAGAGGGGTCAATATCAGAGGTGACATTGGTGTGAGGTTGAACGGGCAGCTGTTGGAGTAGAAATTCTTTTAAGGTTGTGGTGGACTTTGTGCAAGGCTGTGGCTGTGCAGAGTCCATTTATGACAGTTCTTGCTATCAGGAATTTATATGTTAGACCCTCCTTCACGGCCTTCCCCAGCTTCATTGATTAGGATTTTAACACAAGTGGCTCCATTTTGATTCTAATACATTTCACAAGCTCTTTCTAACACTACTTTTGAAGCAGATGACTCTGACAGTTTGCATAGAACAGGGTTAATTCCACATCCATACCACATTTAGATCAAATAAGTTAATCCCCTTCAGTATAAACGGCCAATTGCTTTCCCAGATTAGTCTACACACAACACAGCGGAGGGTCCTGAGCAAATGGAGAGAGAAGGACGCCCGGTCAGCCTCTCCCACGTGGCTGCAGGAGCCACAGCCTGAGCCCCACCTGCGCTCCAAGACAATGCCTTGAAGCCCGGAATGTAGACCAGGAAGACCATCTGTTTCTTTTTCAGGAAGCAGGAAAAGAAAATAAAAAAGGGAGAACAAGCACTGCAAAGGAAGGACATGGAGAGGGAGCAAAAGGAGCCCCAGGTCTGTGCTGATGCGATTGGTTTTAGCATCAGGAGAAGAGACAGACGTGAAACCTGTGAGGTTCTACACGACACCGAATCTGGCCCAGCCTCTCTATTGTCTGAGGCCAAAATTCCTAACGACTGT
>NW_022453872.1:0-1066 GCF_009761245.1 Sapajus apella
CTAACAGACTCACTGCAGGTGGCTCCTGCCCATTGTCAGCGAAGGCCATAGTCACCACCCCAGCTCAGCTCCCTGCAGGGAGATCACATCAGCAGCTCCTCACCTTGAGGAGACAGCTGGGCCTTCCTTCCCCAAAGCCCATTTAGGAGAGAGATATTGAGTAATTCAGAGGATGGGAGGGTGTTCAGGGGCCCTGGTTCCACAGTTCCCACAGAAATGACCTTGGGGCACTCGCTGACTTTGAGCTGCCCTGGCTAAGGAGCCGCACCCCAGTCCTCATCCACAGCTCACCAAAGATGAAGTTGTCTGGCCTGAAGATCTGCCCGAAGAGCCCTGAGTGCACAGAGTCCATGGTGCCCGGCTCCAGATCCACGAGCACACCACGGGCCACGTACCAGCCACCTGAAGGGAATGGGAGGGCATTGGTGAGGAGAGGGCTGGTGTTCCCAGGAGGGCAGCCGGGGAAAGACTGGGGTCTCACCGCTGGCCTCGTTGTAGTACACATTGATGCGTTCCTGCTGCAGGTCACTGCCCCCGTGGTAGTTGCCAGCAGAGTCAATACCATGTTCGTCAGAGATCAAGAGAACTGCAAGAGGTGCAAGAGGCCAGACAGGCCAGGGCTGAGTCATGGAGCTCAGGGAGCTGGAGTTACCCCAGTCCTTCTCCCACTTCCACCCCCACCCTCAGGCCGCTGGGTCCCTTGGCGTTCACCCTGGCAGCCTCACCAGCCACCCAGCTCTACCGCGTCTGAGGCAGGGAGCCCAGGAACGGCAATGCAGAGGCACCACACCCTCCACTGCCAACATCTTCACCAGCCACCCTGCAGGCATGAGCTGGGACCTCAGAGCCCCAGCTGCCAACCTTTGCACCGATCTGGTTCCTGCACTGTCCGGTTTGGGTGAGCACGATCTCCCTCATAGCCAAGGCAGGACTAGGGCAGCAGGAGAAATGCAAGACGGAAGAGCAATCCCACAATGACTCAGCACGCAGTCTGCCGATGCTTAAATAGCCTGGTGCCCACCTCCCCCAGCCTTGGATTGGGCTCCCAGAATAAGAAACAGCTTTA
>NW_022453873.1:0-1066 GCF_009761245.1 Sapajus apella
GTGGAATATCAAAACGCAGCTTTTAGAAGAAGCTTGTTTCTAACTCGCTGAATCTAAACATAGATGCAACTTCCTAAGGTGAACGAACACAAAGCTGAGCAGTTTGAACTCTACGTCTCTCCTGTGTTTTAAAGGCAGTCTTACTGCTAGTTCTCATATGCCTGTATATGGATGGAAATATCTGTTTCCTGATTCTAAAAAGAAAGCATTTCTGCACTGCTGCACACAAACATCAGTTTAACTCTGTAAGTTGATTCTATAGCTTAACAACAATTCTGCTAGATTGCTGCATTTTTGTTTTAGACCAAGACATTTCTCATTACAGCCTATAGCCACAGTAATTCTGGAATAAACAAATGCAGGTTTTAGAAGAAACAGGTTTCTAACTCGCTGAATCTCAACATTGATTGAAATTCTTAAGGTGAGCGAACACAACGCTGAGCAGTTTGAACGAGATGTTTCTCCTGTGTTTTAAAGCAGTCCTCCTGCAAGTTCTTATATGCCTGTATATGTCTGGGACGATCTGTTTCCAGATTCTCCAAAGAAAGGACTACTGAACTGCTGAACACACACACATCAGTTTAACTCTGTAAGTTGATTGTACAGCTTGACAACCATTCTGCTAGATAGCTGCGTTTTTTGTTTTAGAGCAAGATATTTCTCATTGCAGCAAACAGTCTAAGTCATCTGTAATATCCAAACGCAGCTTTTACAGGAAACGTGCTCCTAACTCGCTAAATCTAAACATAGAACCTACTTCCTAAGTTGAGTGAACACAAAGCAGTGTAGTTTGAACTAGACGTTTCTCCTGTATGTTAAACGCAGTCTTACTGCTGGTTCTCATATGCCGGTATATGGCTGGAAATATCTGTGTCCAGATTCTCCAAAGAAAGCATTTCTGACCTTCTGCACACACATATCAGTTTACCTCTGTAAGTTGATTGTACAGCCTAATGTTAATTCTGTTAGATAGCTGCGTTTTTCTTTTAGAGCAAGATATTTCTCATTACAGCCAGTACTCTCAGTCACTCTGGAATATCCAAACGCAGATTTTAGAAGAAACGTG
>NW_022453874.1:0-388 GCF_009761245.1 Sapajus apella
AAGAGTCTGTAAGTGGCTGGAAATATCTATTTCCAGATTCTCCAAAGTAAGGCTTAGTGGACTGCTACATTCACACAATTTTTTAACTCTGTAAGTTTAATATACACCTTGACAGTCATTCTGTTACATAGCTCCGTTTTTGTTTTAGAGCAAGATATTTCTCATTAAACCCTATACTCCCATTCACTCAGGAATATCCAAACGCAGCTTTTTGGAGAAACGACTTTCTAAATCGCAAAATCTAAACATAGATGCAACTTCCGAAGGTGAACGAACACTCAGTGGAGCAGATTGAAAGAGACGTTTCTCATATCATTTAGATGCGATCTTAAAGCTAATTCTTAAGAGTCTGTATATGGCTGTAAATATCTCCTTCCAGATTCTCCAA
>NW_022453874.1:488-1066 GCF_009761245.1 Sapajus apella
GTTTCATTTAGATGCGATCTTAAAGCTAATTCTTAAGAGTCTGTATAAAGCTGGAAATATCTCTTTCCAGATTCCACAAAGAAAGGTTTGGTGAACTGCTACATTCACACAATTGTTTAACTCTGTAAGTTTAATATACACCTTGACAATCATTGTGTTACATAGCTCCGTTTTTGTTTCAGAGCAAGATATTTCTCATTAAACCCTATACTCCCAGTCACTCAGGAATATCCAAAGGCAGCTTTTTGGAGAAACGTCTTTCTAACTCGCAGAATCTAAACATAGATGCAACTTCCAAAGTGAACGAACACACACTGGAACAGTTTGAAAGAGACATTTCTGGTATCATTTAGATGCCATCTAAAAGCTAATTCTTAAGAGTCTGAATAAAGCTGGAAATATCTCTTTCCAGATTCCCCAAAGAAAGGGTTGGTGAACTGCTACATTCACACAATTGTTTAACTCTGTAAGTTTAATATACACCTTGACAATCATTCTGTTACAAAGCTCCGTTTTCGTTTTAGGGCAAGATATTTCTCATTAAACCCTATACTCCCATTCACTCAGGAATATCCAAA
>NW_022453875.1:0-1066 GCF_009761245.1 Sapajus apella
CTGTTTTAGTTCTTTATAGATTCTGGATATTAGCCCTTTGTCAGATAGATAGATTGAAAAAATTGTTTTCCATTTATGTTGTTTTCTGGTTCACTCTTGTAATTGTTTCTTTTGCTGTACAAAAGCTCTGGAGTTTAATTAGGTCCCATTTGTCTATTTTGGCTTTTGTTGCCAATGCTTTTGGTGTTTTGGTAATGAAGTTCTTGCCTATGCCTATGTCCTGAATGGTCTTGCCTAGTTTTTCTTCTAGGTTTTTTATGGTGTTAGGTCTTGTGTTTAAGTCCTTAATCCATCTGGAGTTAATTTTAGTGTCAGGTGTCTGAAAGGGGTCCAGTTTCTGCTTTCTGCACATGGCTAGCCAGTTTTCCCAACACCATTTATTAAACAGGGAATCCTTTGCCTATTGCTTGTTTTTGTCATGTTTGTCAAAGATCAGATGGTTGTAGATGTGTAGCATTGCCTCTGAGGCCTCTGTTCTGTTTCATCTGTCTATATCTCTGTTTTGGTACCAGTACTATGCTGTTTTGATTACTGTAGCCCTGTAGTATAGTTTGAAGTCAGGTAGTGTGATGCCTCCAGCTTTGTTCTTTTTGCTTAGGGTTGTTTTGGCTACGCGGGCTTTCTTTTGGTTCCATATCTTCATCCTCCTTTAAGGTGGTTTTTTCCAGTTCTGTGAAGGGGGTCATAGGTAGGTTGATGGGTACAGCAGTGAATCTATAAATTACTTTGGGCAGTATGGCTATTTTCACAATATTGATTCTTCCTAACCATGAGCATGGAATGTGTTTCCATCTGTTCGTGTCCTCTCTTATTTCCTTGAGCAGTGGTTTGTAGTTCTCCTTGAAGAGGTCTTTTACGTTCCTTGTTAGTTGTATTCCTAGGTATTTTATTCTCTTTGTAGCAATTGTGAATGGCAGTTTGCTCTTGATTTGGCTCTCTTTAAGTCTATTATTGGTGTATAGGAATGCTTGTGTTTTCTGCACATTGATTTTGTATCCTGAGACTTTGCTGAAGTTGCATATCAGTTTCAGGAGATTTTGGGCTGAGACGATGGGGTCTTCTAAAT
>NW_022453876.1:0-1066 GCF_009761245.1 Sapajus apella
GCCAGATATTTCTCATTAAACCCTATACTCCCATTCACTCAGGAATATCCAAACCCAGCTTTTTCGAGAAACGTGTTTCTAACTCGCAGGATCTAAACACAGATGCAAATTCAGAAGGTGAACGAACACACAGTGGAGCTGTTTGAAAGAGACGTTTCTCGTATGATTTAGATGCGAACTTAAAGCTAATTCTTAAGAGTCTGTATATGGCTGGAAATATCTCTTTCCAGATTCTCCAAAGAAAGGGTTAGTGAACTGCTACTTTCACACAATTGTTTAACCCTGTAGGTTTAATATACACCTTGACAATCATTCTGCTACATTGCTCCGTTTTTGTTTTAGAGCAAGACATTTCTCATTAAACCATATACTCCCATTCATTCAGGAGTATCCAAACGCAGCTTTTTGGAGAAACTTGTTTCTAACTCGCAGAATCTAAACATAGATGCAACTTCCGAAGGTCAACGAACACACAGTGGAGCAGTTTGAAAGAGACGTTTCTCGTGTGATTTAGATGCGATCTTAAAGCTAATTATTAAGACTCTGTATATGGCTGGAAATATCACTTTCCAGATTCTCCAAAGAAACCGTTAGTGAACTGCTACTTTCACAGAATTGGTTAACTCTGTAAGTTTAATATACACCTTGACAATCATTCTGCTACATAGCTCCGTTTTTGTTTTAGAGCCAGATATTTCTCATTAAACCCTCTACTCCCATTCAGTCAGGAGTATCCAAACCCAGCTTTTTGGAGAAACGTGTTTCTAACTCGCAGGATCTAAACATAGATGCAACTTGCGAAGGTGAGCGAACACACAGTGGAGCAGTTTGAAAGAGACTTTTCTCGTGTGATTTAGATGCGATCTTAAAGCTAATTCTTAAGAGTCTGTATATGGTTGGAAATATCTCTTTCCAGATTCTCCAAAGAAAGGGTTAGTGAGCTGCTACTTCCACAAAATTGTTTAACTCTTTACGTTTAATATCCACCTTGACAGCCATTCTGCTACATAGCTCCGGTTTTGTTTTAGAGACAGATGTCTTTCATTAAAGCCTATACACCCATTCA
>NW_022453877.1:0-1066 GCF_009761245.1 Sapajus apella
ACGCTGGGGCAGCTGTGGTCACTCTAGAGCAGGTTATCTGGGCCCAGTCTCTTCCACATGGAACCTCAGCCCTAAAGGCTGAACTTATAGCTTTAATAAAGGCCTTGGACTGGGTGAAGGGAAAAACTGTTAACATCTACACGGATAGCTGGTATGCCTTTGCTACGGCCCATGTGCATGGTGCTATTTATAAAGAAAGAGGGTTGCTTACCTCAAAGGGAAAAATCATCAAAAACAAAGAGGAAATCCGAGCTCTACTAGAAGCTATATGGAAGCCTAAGGCAGTGGCATTGATGCACTGCAAAGGACACCAGAAGGGAGATTCACCAGAGGCAAGGGGAAATAGGGCAGCTGACCTACAGGCCAGATCGGCAGCCGTGGGGCCAGTAAAACCTCTGACTCTTCTTGTGACTCTGCCGGCCCCAACCCTGCCTCCTACCCCAACGTATTTGCCTGAGGAAGAAAACTTTGCTAAAGAATAGGGGGGACGACAAGATTCCACAGGATGGTGGATTCTACTGGACACAAGAATTGTGCTCCCTGAGGCTCTAGGACGGGCTCTGGTTAAGCACACACACCAGGCCACTCACTTAGGGCAAACAAAACTCACCGAGCTGCTGAGGGTTAGATACTACATTCCACACTTATATAAGATTGTTAGAAAAACTACTACTTGTTGTAATGTATGTGCCAGGGTAAATCCAGGCTGCAGTAGGCCTAGTCAGACAGGGATAAGACTTAAAGGTATTAGCCCAGGGGAACACTGGGAGGTAGATTTTACTGAAATAAAGCCCCCAGAGTGCGGCTGTAAGTACGTCATTGTATTTGTAAACACTTTCTCTGGATGGGTCGAGGCTTTTCCTACTAGGTCAGAATCCGCACTGGTAGTAGCGAAAAAATTGTTACAGGACCTGGTTCCTCAGTTTGGCTTGCCCCTGACACTGGGATCAGATAATGGCCCTGCATTTACAGCACAGGTTTCCTGGAAACTACACTGTGCCTATCACCCCCAGAGTTCGGGGCAGGTTGAAAAGATGAACTGGACCATAAAGAAAACTTTAACAAA
>NW_022453878.1:0-1066 GCF_009761245.1 Sapajus apella
GACATGGACACACACACACACACACACACACACACACACACACACACACTCTTCTAATTAATAGGTTCTATCTATGTGCCAGGACCTAATCCTCACAAAATTCTGCAAGAAGAGTATTATCTCCACCTTAAAGAAAAGAAAACTCAAGCTCAGGAAGCTTATGATAGCTTCCCTTTTCCAGCTAACAAAGCAATGGGTGAAAATGGGATTCAAACACAGGTATATTTGGTTCTTTTCCGTCATGCTGTGTAGTAGGCAGAATTTTAAGAATGACTCACACAGACCCTTGCCCCTGTATAATGTCCTCCCCCTTGAGTATGGATGAAAACTGTGAATATGATGAGATATCGCAGGAGTGATTATGTTACATTACATGGCAAAAGGAAGATTATCTGGTAAACCTAATCTGATGTCATCACATGAGGTCTTTTAAAAGCAGAGCATTTTCTGCAGCTGACAGCAGAATGGGAAGTCAGAGATTCAGAGGACCTGAAGGATTTAATGCACATCACTGACATGAAGATGGAGGGGTCTAGGCCACATGACCAAGAATATGTGCAGCCTCTAGAAGCTGAAAGCAGAACACAACTGAGCCAACAACAACAACAACAACAACAACAAAACAGGGCCTCAGTTCTACAACCACAAGAAACTGAATTCTGCAAATGCCCTGAGTGAGCCTGGAAGAGAACTCTTCCTCAGAGACTCCAGATAAGGGCCCAGCCCAGTCAACTCCTTGATTTTAGTCATATGAGACCTTAAGCACAAAACCCAACTGAGATGTGTGACCTATAAAATTGTAAAATAATGGGTATTTTTGTGTGATGGTAAAACATACTAACATGAAATTTACTACTGTAACAATTTTTAAGTGTACAATTCAGTGGCATTAAGGACATTCACATTGTTCATGATGTGATGATCACCAACATCAAATCCATCTCCAGAACTTTTTCATCTTTCCAAACTGAAAACTCCATATTCATTAAACACTAAGTCCCCACTTCCCCTACTCCTAACCCCTGGAAACCACCATTCTACTTTCTGTCTCTGAATCTGGCTACTC
>NW_022453879.1:0-1066 GCF_009761245.1 Sapajus apella
GTTGACTGACAGCTGTGTGGATGGGCTGAAGAGAGGGTGGTGAAGCTTCAGGCAGGGAGCCAGGTTAGGAGAATATGGCAGCACTTTTGACAACTCTCAGGAGCTTTACTGCCTTGAAAAGTAGTTGTCATAGAGAGATAAAAGAGACAGGTATTTAGGAGATAGGATCTACAGGATTTGGTAACTATGGAGGGAGGAGGTGGAAGAGAAGGTGGAGGAAGAGAAGAAAAAGAAAGCGGAGGAGAAGGCGGAGGCGGTGAAGGACAGAAGAATCTAGAGTGACTATCAGTTTTCAAGCTTGGATGACTGGCTGCATGGTAGTGCCACCCTTGTAGAAATGGAAAACACTGAAGTGGGGCCAGGTCAAATTATCCTCCCACGTTCCCATTTACTTTCAGGAGTTCCATGCACTTTTGAATCACGAAAAATTGGAATCATAGATTCTCCAAGTTAAAGAGGCACCAAAGCCCAAGTCTTCTGCCTTTGGGCAATATGGGCCACTTGTTCACCTCAAAGAAGTGGAAGAAAGACCCATTCTAAACATTCCTCAATTCTAACATTTCGTAAAGTTCTTTTCCATTTTTAAATCTCTTGGATAGTAGGCCTTCTTCAATTATACAGAGCTCATCCATACCCCCAACTCTTCCAATTCAATAAATTTTCCCTTAAGTGGAACCTACATGCCTCCCAATGTGAAATGACAGGCCAACATACACCTGCCAAGTGCTGAAGAATGCAGGTCTTAAAATAGACTATAGTCTTGTTTCTGGAATCTCTCACTTGGTTTTATTGGTATGGGCTAAACAGGGCTTCTGTTTCATAAATGAAAGTCTCCAGTTACATGAATAAAAGGCTCCAGGCCAGAATTTCAGAGGCAGTTTCTACCAGCAGCACTTGGAACCAAGCACCAGGCAGCTGCACATCCCTGTTTGGGTTTGGGATGCGCTTGCTCTTGTTTGGAATGCATTCTTCCCCTCTTAACAGGTTAATTCTTCCTTTGGAGGTCTGCTCAGCCTTCCCTGACCACCCTGTCAGTTCCACTGTACATACCCTGTCAGAGCATCAC
>NW_022453880.1:0-1066 GCF_009761245.1 Sapajus apella
CCCGGCTTATCGTATTAACTTTTGTTTATTTGTTTGTTTGTTTTTAGACATGGGTTCTTGATGGGGTCTTGCTCTGTTGCTCAGGCTGCAGCACACTGGTTATTCACAGGCTCATTCATAGTGCACTTCAGCCTCCAATTCCAGGGCCCAAGCAGTCCTCCCGCTCCAGCCTCCCGAGTAGCTGGGACTACAAGTGCACACCACCATGCCAGGCCCTGACAGTTAACTTTTACTGAGTGCACCTATATGTCAAGTACTGTGCTAAGTGCTTTACGTAGGTTAACTCATTTAACATTCCCAACAAGAAGGCTCAGAGAGGTTAAGTGACTTGCCCAAAGTCACACAGCTGGACGGGGGCAGAACTGGGAATCAAATAGGCACAAGGCTGCCGAGAATGGATTCAGGCTTTGATGAAAATCACTTCCAGGCCAGGTGCAGTGGCTTACACCTGCAATCCCAGCACTTTGAGAGGCCAAGGTAGGCAGATCGCCTGAGGTCAGCAGTTCGAGACCAGCCAGACCAACATGGAGAAAACCCTGTCTCTACTAAAAACACAAAATTAGCTGGGCATGGTATCACATTCCTGTAATCCCAGGTACTCAGGAGGCTGAGGCAGAAGAATCACTTGGACCCAGGAGGTGGAGGTTGCAGTGAGCCGAGATCTCGCCATTGCACTCCAGTCTGGGTAACAAGAGCAAAATTCCATCTCAAAAAAAAAAAAAAAGAAGAAGAAAATAACTTCCAGGCTTCTCCCCAAGGTCACACTGTGTTGTCAGCCTAAGATCTCTTCGAGTCATCAGGCTCTAGTGTACCCACTTCCCTGACCCACCTCCCATCACCCCAGCAGTCTGACTTCAGGGTCCAGGCACTTTAATGGGTATTCACTAGTTTCATCCTCCAACAGTCCTATGAAGTGGGTACTGCCATTTAAAAAAAAAATTTTACTTTTCTTCTGGGAGTCTAGAAGTTACTGCCATTTTTACAAATCAGGAAAGTGAGGGTGGCCCAGAGAGGCTGCAACACTTATCCAAAGTCACACAGCAGGGAAGTAGCAGAACCAGATTGG
>NW_022453881.1:0-1066 GCF_009761245.1 Sapajus apella
GATTCTCCTGCCTCAGCCTCCTGAGTAGCTGGGATTATAGGTACCCACCACCATGTCTGGCTAATTTTTTTTAGTAGACAGAGGGTTTTGCCATGTTGGCCAGGCTGGTCTTGAACTCCTAACCTCAGGTGGTCCGCCTTCCTTGATCTCCCAAAGTGCTGGGATTACAGGCATGAGCCACCGTGCCTGGGCCATCCTTTACCTTTAACTTATTCTTTGACTTGGGGAGCAGGCTGCCACAGCTCAAGCTGGACCTTGGCCAAGAGCAACACGGCCAGGTTCCCAGGGGTAGCAACAACAGGAAGCTGAAACTGCCAAATTGCCCTGCCCTGACCAGCATCCTCCCCTGAAAGGCAACTTCCTGTCAGCTTTCTGTCACTCAGCCTGAGCAGCCCTCCCAAGAGGCCAGTTAGGTACCTATTCCTTGACTTCCCTAGCTCTTACTCATCTCAAGACTTGGAAGTTTCTCCTAATTGTACCTCACTCTTTCTAACCCAACTTGCTTTCCTTTTCTATAATTAAGCTGAAGAACCACAAAATACCTTATGATAACTTCTTTTCCACCCCCTTAGCTCCTCCCCAGGACACAGCCCACCACTCTGTCCTCTCAGGAGCACCCCCTGCCCTTCCTGGCTCTCCTCCACCTTCTTTTGTTTTTGAGACAGTGTTGTGCTCTGTCACCTAGGCTGAGTGCAGTGGTGTGATCATAGCTGACTGCAGCCTTGAACTCATGGGCTCAAGTGATTCTCCAGCCTCACTCTTCCATACTATACCACCCACCATGCCTGTCTATATAAAAAGAATTGTTTTTGTAGACACAGGGTCTTGCTATGTTGCACAGGCTGGTCTCAAACTCTGGGCCTCAAGTTACTCTCCCACCTCGGTCTCCCAAAGTGCTGGGATTACAGGTGTGAGCCACTGTGCCCAGCCCACCTTCTTCCTACTAGTCAAGAAGTCTGGCCGGGCGCGGTGGCTCAAGCCTGTAATCCCAGCACTGTGGGAGGCCGAGGGGGGTGGATCACGAGGTCAAGAGATCGAGACCATCCTGGTCAACATGGTGAAACCC
>NW_022453882.1:0-1066 GCF_009761245.1 Sapajus apella
TTTCCCAATCTGTTGGTTGCCGATTCACTCTAATGATTGTTTCTTTTGCTGTGCAGAAGCTGTGGAGTTTGATTAGGTCCCATTTGTCTATTTTGGGTTTTGTTGTCAATGCTTTTGGCGTTTTGGTCATGAAGTCCTTGCCTACACCTACGTCCTGAATGGTTTTGCCTAGATTTTCTTCTAGGGTTTTTATGGTGTTAGGTCTTATGTTTAAGTCTTGAATCCATCTGGAGTTAATTTTCGTGTAAGGTGTCAGGAAGGGGTCCAGTTTCTGCTTTCTGCACATGGCTAGCCAGCTTTCCCAACACCATTTATTGAACAGGGAATCCTTTCCCCATTGCTTGTTTTTGTCTGGTTTGTCAAAGATCAGGTGGTTGTAGAAAGGTTGTGTTGCCTCCGAGACCTCTGTTCTGTTCCATTGGTCTATATCTCTGTTTTGGTACCAGTACCATGCTGTTTTGATTACTGTAGCCTTGTAGTATAGTTTGAAGTCTGGTAGTGTGATGCCCCCCGCTTTGTTCTTTTTGCTTAGAATTGACTTGGCTATGCGGGCTCTCTTTTGGTTCCATATGAAGTTTAAGGTGGTTTTTTCCAGTTCTGCAAAGAAGGTCATTGGTAGCTTGATGGGGATAGCATTGAATCTGTAAATTACTTTGGGCAGTATGGCCATTTTCACGATATTGATTCTTCCTAACCATGAACATGGGATGTTTCTCCATCTGTTTGTGTCCTCTCTTATTTCGTTGAGCAGTGGCTAGTAGTTCTCCTTGAAGAGGTCCTTTACATTCCTTGTTAGTTGTATTCCTAGGTATTTTATTCTCTTTGTGGCAATTGTGAATGGAAGTTTGTTCTTGATTTGGCTCTCTTTAAGTCTGTTACTGGTGTATAGGAATGCATGTGACTTTTGCACATTGATTTTGTATCCTGAGACTTTGCTGAACTTCCTTATGAGTTTCAGGAGGTTTGGGGCTGAGACGATGGGGTCTTCTAGATATACAATCATGTCGTCTGCAAATAGTGACAATTTGACTTCCTCCTTTCCTATTTGAATGCCCTTTATTTCTTT
>NW_022453883.1:0-1066 GCF_009761245.1 Sapajus apella
ACCTTCCATCTACATGCCCGAGTTCATGGCGGCCAACCAGACCAGGGACCTAGACAACCTCGTCCCAAGCTCGCGCCCGCAGCAGCTGGAGCAGATCCGTAAGGACATCCCAGACTTCCCGTCTAGCACGGGTCCTGACGAAGTCACTGTGCTGTGGACGGGCAACACAGAGCGTTTCTATGAGGTGGTTCCGGGCCTCAAGGACACGGCCCAGAACCCGCTGCGCACCACTGAGCTCGGCCTGCAGGCGTCTCCCTCCACCCTCTTCGCCGTCGCCGGCATCCGGGAGGGCTGTGGCTTCCTCAGTGGGTCCCCGCAGAACACCCTGGTGCCCGGAGCGCTTGAGCTCGTGTGTCAGCGCCGGGTTTTCGTGGGCGGAGGTGACATCAAGTCTGGCCAGACCAAAGTCAAGTCCGTGCTCGTGGACTTCCTCATCAGCTGTGGCCTCGAGACCACGTCCACCGTGAGTTACAACCACCCGGGAAACAACGATGGGCAGAACCTGTCGGCGCCTTGCAGTTCCGCTCTAAGGAGGTGTCCAAGAGCAAAGTGGAGGATGACATGGTGTGGAGCAACCCAGTGCTCTATAGGCCCAGCGAGGAGCCCGACCACTGCGTGGTCATCAAGTACCTGGGTACCTGGGTGACAGCAAGCGCGCTGGGTGAGTAAACCTCGGAGATAACGCTGGGCGGGACCAACACACTGGTGTGCACGACATGTGCCAGGACTCGCTGCTGGCCTCACCCATCACACTAGACCTGGCGCTGCTGACCGAGCTGTGCTGGCGCCTGAGCTTCTGCACTGACGCTGACCTCCAGCCGCAGACCTTCCACCCCGTGCTGTCCCTGCTCAGCTCCCTATTCAAGGCGCCGCGGGCAGCCCCATGATCAGTGCGCTTTTCCGCCACCGCAGCTGCATCAACATTCTCGGGTCCTGCGTGGGGCTCCCGCCAAAGAACCACATGCTCCTTCAACATAAGATGGAGCGCCCGGGGCCTGGCCTCAAGCAACTCGGACCCATGGTTGCCGCCTGCCCTGTGTCAAAGAAAGGACCGGAACCCGCTTCC
>NW_022453884.1:0-1065 GCF_009761245.1 Sapajus apella
ACACACTGGGGTTTTTTGAGGGATGGGGGGCTAGGGGAGGGATAGCAACAGGGTGGGGGATAGGGGAGTGATAGCAGCAGGGTAGGGGCAAAGGGAGGGATAGCATTAGGAGAAATAACTAATTTAGATGACTGGTTGATGGATGCAGCAAACCACCATGGCACGTGTATAACTATGTAACAAACCTGCATGCTCTGTACATGTACCCCAGAACTTAAAGCATAATAAAAATAAATCAATAAACAAAAATAAAAAATAGGAACATCTGCCTCCAATGTACAGTGTACACCTTAAATTTCAAAAGCATATCTGACCCTTGGGAAGCCTCAAGCTCCGCATCAAATGTAATAGAATTGAGGGTTCTGTAGAAGGCTGATAAGGTCGCAGGTTGTCAATGCCAAGGGTTTACTGTGCTGGCATGAAGACATTACAAAATATCTATTATTGATATGAGTTTTAAAGTTGTCATCAAGTTACTTCCCTTTCTGATGATTTCTATTCTTAGTTACCAAATATAAATTATGTATTAAATATAATAATAGGGATAAATGCTAAAAATAGAAACAAAAACATCCATAGCCTTTAACTGGGTGTACTTAACTGGCTTAATACTGCCTAGGATTTTTTCTTTTTTCCTAACAAATATACTTTTTCCAGCTTTATTGAACTACAACTGACAAATAAGAATTATATATATTTGACCAGGCACAGTGGCTCATGCCTGTAATCCCAGCACTTTGGGAGGGATAGGTGGGTGGATCACAAGGTCAGGAGGTCCGGATCAGCTTGAACAACATGGTGAAAGTCTGTCTTTACTAAAAATACAAAAATTAGCCTAGCATGCTGGCATGCATCTGTAATCCCAGCTATTCAGGAGGCTGAGGCAGGTGAATCTCTTGAACTCAGGAGGCGGAGATTGCGGTGAGCAGAGATCATGCCACTGCACTCGAGCCTGGTAACAGGGTGAGACTCCATCTCAAAAAAAATAAAAATGGTGAAAATGATGTTTTGAGATACAGTATGTGTATGTTGTGAAATGATTACTATAATCAAACTAACCTATCT
>NW_022453885.1:0-1065 GCF_009761245.1 Sapajus apella
TAAGATCGCATCTAAATCGTACGAGAAACGTCTCTTTGAAACTGCTCCACTGTGTGTTCGTTCACCTTCGGAAGTTGCATCTATGTTTAGATTCTGCGAGTTAGAAACACGTTTCTGTAAAAAGCTGCGTTTTCATATTTCTGAGTTTACAGGAGTATAGGGTTTAATGAGAAATATCTGGCTCTAAAACAAAAACGGAGCTATGGAGCAGAATGATTGTCAAGGTGTATATTAAACTTACAGAGTTAAACAATTGTGTGAATGTGGCAGTTCACTAAGCCTTTCTTTGAAGAATCTGGAAAGAGATATTTCCAGCCATATACAGACTCTTAAGAATTAGCTTTAAGATCGCATCTAAGTCATACGAGAAACGTCTCCTTCAAACTGCTCCACTGTGTGTCCTTTCACCTTCGGAAGTTGCATCTATGTTTAGATTCAGCGAGTTAGAAACACGTTTCTCCAAGAAGCTGCGTTTGGATATTCCTGAGTGAATGGGAGTAAAGTGTTTAATGAGAAATATGTGGCTCTAAAACAAAAACGGAGCTATGTAGCAGAATGATTGTCAAGGTGTATATTACGCTTACAGAGTTCAACAGTTCTGTGAATGTCGCAGTTCACTAACACTTTCTTTGGAGAATCTCGAAAGAGATATTTCCAGCCGTACACAGACTCTTAAGAATTAGCTATAAGGTCGCATCTAAATCATACGAGAAACGTCTCTTTCAGACTGCTCCACTGTGTGTTCGTTCACCTTCGGATGTTGCATCTATGTTTAGATTCTGTGAGTTAGAAACACGTTTCTCCAAAATGCTGCGTTTGGATATTCCTGAGTGAATGGGAGTATAGGTTATAATGAGAAATATATGGCTCTAAAACAAAAACGGAGACATGTAGCAGAATGATTGTCAAGGTGTACATTAAACTCACAGAGTTAAACAATTGTGAGAATGTAGCAGTTTACTAACCCTTTCTTTGTTGAATCTGCAAAGAGATATTTCCAGCCATATACAGATTCTTAAGAATTAGCTTTATGATCGCATCTAAATCATACGAGAAACGTCTCCT
>NW_022453886.1:0-1065 GCF_009761245.1 Sapajus apella
CAGCCTCCCAAGTAGCTGGGATTACAGGTGCACACCACCATGCCTGGCTAATTTTTTTCTATTTGGTATCTTTAGTAGAGACAAGGTTTCACCATGTTGGACCAGGCTGGTCTCGAACTCCTGACTTGGTGATCCACCTGCCTCTGTGATCCACCTGCCTCAGCTTCCCAAAGTGCTAGAATTACAGGCATGAGCCACCACACACAGCTCCAACTCTTAATTATGTCTGAATCATATGAATTTTTCTTTTTTCTCTGAGTACTTTTATGAGGAATGCCAAAGAACAAGAAAGAGACAGGTAGCAGGGGAAAAAGATAGAAACTGAGCAACTCTTTGTTAACAGAGAGACACTGACTCAAAAGTTTAGGTCATAGGGTATATGGAATTTAGTCAATAAAACAACAAATAAAACGATCTTTAGTTGGTGAAAAGTGATTGATAGCATACCTATCAACTTCCTGTGGCAAAGTGCTATTCTTATGCGGTTTGTGAACCCTACTAGACTTGTCCAACTTTTAAATAATTCAATATTTATCAAGATAGCTTAGATGTGAGAGGGTAGAAAATATAGTCCCAACTCTATTCCACCCCTATGCATTCATGGCTATGTTGTTTGGACCATCAGTGCAATAAAATCCTATGCTTGCAAGAAACCTTATTGGTCCTCCACTTCTAAAGTGTTGGTATGAATAGTTCCCACAAACTAAATAATTCTTGTGCCATTAAGTTCCCACTAAATTAAATCTCTGCCCTCTACTGGAAAATACTGTATCTGTGGCAGAAAATTCTCCTTATTTCCAAGCTTATGGAAATCAAAAACCAATATATAATTTCCTTATAAAATATATTTATATCCTTAATATTTATGATTTTTCTGTATTTGAATTGTGTTTTTATTTATTCAATCCACTAAAGAGCTATATATTAAGGACACCCTACAACACACGGCCTGTTTCTGTGCACTGGCAAAGAAATGGAGAGGAATAGTCCCTGTCCTCTAGACCAGTATGTGCAATACAGGAGCCATTAGGCAAATGTGCCAGCAACACATCTGAAATGTGGATA
>NW_022453887.1:0-1065 GCF_009761245.1 Sapajus apella
CCCCCAGAAAGAACTGGCTCTGTCCCATCCAGCTCAGGGCTCAGCCCGGGAAAAGGCACAGGAAAGGGAGGACGAGGGCTTTCCTGTGGGGCTGAATCCTGGGAGGGGCCAGGACCTGGGAGAGTCGGGAGTGCAGGGCCAGCCTGGCCCGGGTTACTGGGGCCCCTGGTGTTGGGGGGCGGTCAGCCTGCACAATGGGGTGCCCCTCCTGGCCTGGAGGTGGTGCTTTCTGCTGGAGCTGAGAAAAGTCGGCCCTGAGATGTGATGGGGGCTGCCCAGGGTGGGTGACCCGGCCCTGACAGGAGTCCCTTCGAAGTGATCACGTGATATCGAACCGCCGGGGTCTCTGGAGCCTGGCCTGAGACCTGTCCAGTGCACCCAGCGTGTACCTGGGACCCATCGCACCCTGCATGCCCAAGGCCCTCGCAGGGTCTGACCTCCCAGTGTCCACCTGCCTCTCCCTGCAGCCGAGCCACACACCCTGCGTTTTAGAAGTGGCACGGCTCATAAGCTCCCTCTACCCTACCTCCCCCGGGTTCCTCTGTCTCTCCATCCTATGATCCCTGAGGGATGGGTGCCAAGCTGGGCGCCTCTTACCTGGCCCCGGATCCCTTCCTAGCACCAGACCCAGGCTCTTTAGCCGCAAGCTCTGTTGCAGTTTTGGCCTCACCGTGAGATGCCCAGAACAGGGTCCTGCCCGTCTTCTCCCTCATTCCCCTAGGGCCACAGCCCTCACTGTCCCCCTGCCTTTCCCCCTTCCCCATGGGGACAGGGAGGGCTATGGCTCTAGGGAAATGGGGGAGAACAGGGGCAGGTGGGCCCTCAGAGACCTGCTGGACAGGAGCCCCGAGGCTGGGCCAGATGTCCCCCCACCCTGTGGCCACAAACCTTGGATCTCACTGGGGTTGTCTGTAAGTGGACAGGGCTAGACCCTCAGGCTGCCCCGCTCCTCTCATGCTAACTTAGAGACGGAACTGCTGAGAGCCCAGGGGCCTGATCTAGCCCCCTCTCCATTCCCACCCGCTCCCTGAATGGGACCTGAACCTCTGGCCTAACAACCTCAGG
>NW_022453888.1:0-1065 GCF_009761245.1 Sapajus apella
TGATATCCAAAATTTACAAAGAACTAAAACAGATTTACAAGAAAAAATCTAACAAGCCCATTCAAAAGTGGGCAAAGGATATGAACAGACACTTTACAAAAGAAGACATACGTGTGGCCAACAAACATATGAAACAATGCTCATCATCACTGGTCATCAGAGAAATGCAAATCAGAACTACATTGAGATACCATCTCAACCCAGTTAGAATGGCGATCATTAAAAAATCTGGAGACAACAGATGCTGGAGAGGATGTGGAGAAATAGGAACACTTTTACACTGTTGGTGGGAGTGTAAATTAGTTCAACCATTGTGGAAGACAGTGTGGCGATTCCTCAAGGACATAGAAATAGAAAGTCCATTTGACCCAGCAATCCCATTACTGGGTATATATCCAAAGGATTACAAATCGTTCTACCATAAGGACACGTGCACACGAATGTTCATTGCAGCACTGTTTACAATAGCAAAGACCTGGAACCAACACAAGTGCCCATCAACGATAGACTGGATAGGGAAAATGTGGGACATATGCACCACGGAATATTATGCAGCCATCAAAAAGAAGAAACGTGTTTCTAACTCGCTGCATCTAAACATAGATGCAACTTCCTAAGGTCAACGAACACACAGCAGAGAAGTTTAAATCAGACGTTTCTGCTATGGTTTAGATTCGATCTTATCGCTAATTCTTATGAGCATTTATAGGGCTGGAAATATCTCTTTCCAGATTCTCCAAAGAAAGGATTTCTGAACTGCTACATTCACATATCTGTTTAACTCTTTATGTTGAACATACACCTTGACAATCATTCTGCTTCACAGATCCGTTTCTGTTTTAGAGACAGATATTTCTCATTACCTCATATACTCCCATGACTCAGGAATATCCAAACGCAGGTTTTAGAAGAAACGTGTTTCTAACCCACTGAATCTAATCATAGATGCAACTTCCTAAGGTGAACGAACACACAGCAGAGAAGTTTGCAACAGACGTTTCTCCTGTGGTTTGGACGGGATCTTACCGGTAATTCTTATGATCCTGTATATGGCTGGAAATATCT
>NW_022453889.1:0-1065 GCF_009761245.1 Sapajus apella
AAAGAACCTCCAAAAACTCTCCTCTCCATAAAAGCAAGTGGAAAAATGACAAAAATTATTTTAATAACAGAACCCTGGATTTCTGCAAGACTCTGGTAGCAATCCAGGAAATATTTACTAAAGAAAAATGGTGCAGGAGAGAGATCCAAGATGGCTGACAACTAGCAGCTCAGGATTGTAGCTCCCAGTGAAAGCACAGAGAACAAGAGGGCGCCACACTTTCAGACGAATTTTTGTTGCTCATGGACCAGGAGATTCCCGGTGGAGAAGCCCCACGGGTTGCCAGCGTGACTCTTGTGGCCGGCGCGGAGGTTCTTGGTGCAGAGTAAATGGGATTGGGTCCCCTTCTGGTTGACGTTTGGAGCTCTGGCAAGGCGGAGTCACCTATTCAGCTGATTGAAGGAGGGACTCAAGAAGGAAGCCGGACCGGAGATTTCCAAGCGGAAAAGCACCATCAATCTTAACCCCGCTGTTTTAGCCGGCACAGTGGGTTGCTCAGATCTCGGCTCTGGGAATCAACAAGTTGGATGTCCTCTTAGAGACCTAATTTGAAAGGCGGTAATTACAAAGAGGACAGGTGGATAAATTTACAATGATGGGAAGAAACCAGCGTAAAAAGGCTGAGAAAGCCAAAATCAGATGCCTCTCCCTCTACAGGGGATCACAGTTCCTCATCAACAAGGGAACAAGGCCTGATGGAGAATGAATGCATTCCAATAACAGAATTAGGCTTCAGAAAGTGGATAATAAGAAACTCCTGGCCGGGCGCGGTGGCTGATGCCTGTGATCCCAGTACTTCGGGAGGCCGAGGCCGGTGGATCACGAGGTCAAGAGATCGAGACCATCCTGGTCAACGTGGTGAAACGCCGTCTCTACTAAAAATACAAAAAAAAAAAAAAAAAAGTCAGCTGGGCATGGTGGTGCATGCCCAGGAGGGCATGAGGCAGGAGAATTGCCTGAACCCAGGACGCGGAGGTTGCGGTGAGCCGAGATTGCGCCATTGCACTCCAGCCTGGGTAACAAGAGTGACACTCTGTCTCAAAAAAAAAAAAAAAAAAAAAAAAA
>NW_022453890.1:0-1065 GCF_009761245.1 Sapajus apella
TGGCTGTGGGTATGACATAGGTGGCTTTTACTAATTTAAGATATGTCCCTTGTGTACCGATTTTGCTGAGGCCTTTAATCATAAAAGGATGCTGGATTTTGTTAAATGCCTTTTCTGCATCTATTGAGATGATCATGTAATTTTTGTCTTCAATTCTGTTAATGTGATGCAGTACATTTATTGATTTGCTTATGTTACCGCATCACTGCATCCCTGGTATGAAAGTCACTTGATCATGGTGGATTATCTGTTTGATATGTTGTTGGATTTGTTTAGCAAGTATTAAGAATTTTAGCATGCATATTTATCAAGGATATTGCTCTGTAGTTTTCTTTTTTGGTTGTGCCCTTTCCTGGTTTTGGTAATAGGGTGATGCTGGCTTCATAGAATGAATTAAGGAGGGTTCCTTCTTTCTCTGTCTTGTGGAATAGTGTCAGAAGGATTGCTGCGAATTCTTAAAATATCTGGTAGGATTCTGATGTGAATCCTTCTGGTCCTGGACTTCCTTTTATTGTTGGTAATTTTTAAATTACCATTTCAGTCTTGCTACTTGTTATTAGTGTGTTTGGGGCATCTAATTCTTTCTGACTGAAGCTAAGAGGGCTGTATTTTTCCAGGAATTTGTCCATCTCTTCTAGGTTTTCTAGTTTGTGTAATGCGTTCTTAATAGCCTTGAGTGATCTTTAGGATTTCAGTGGCGTCAGTTGTAATATCTCCTGTTATGTTTCTCAGTGAGGTTATTTGGATTGTCTCTCTTTTCTTGGGTAATCTTGCTAATGATCTATCAGTTTTATTTATGTTTGCAAAGAACCAGCGTTTTGTTTCATTTATCTTTTTTATTTTTGTTTGTTTCAATTACATTTAGTCTGGTGTTGGTTATTTCCTTTCTTCTGCTGGGTTTGGGTTTGGCTTGTTATTTTTATCTCTCGTTCCTTGAGGCACGACCTTAGATTGTCCGTTTGTGCTCTTTCAGGCTTTTTGATGTAGGTGTTTAGGGCTATGAAGTTTTCTCTTAGCACCTCCTTAGTTGTACCTCAGAGGTTTTGATAGGTTGTGTAATTATTG
>NW_022453891.1:0-1065 GCF_009761245.1 Sapajus apella
GCTGAATCTAAACATAGATGCAACTTCCTAAGGTGAACGAACACAAAACAGAGCAGTTTGAACTAGGCGTTTCTCCAGGGTTTTAAACGCATTCTTACTGCTCGGTCTTAAATGCCTGGGTACAGCTGGAAATATCTGATCCCAGATCCTCGAAGCAAAGGATTTCTGAACTGCTGCAAACACAAATCAGTTTAACTCTGTAAGTTGATTGTACAGCTTGACAACCATTCTGCTAGATAGCTGCGTTTTTGTTTTAGAGCAAGATGTTTTTGATTACGGCCTACAGGCTCTTTCACACTGGAATATCCAAACGCTGCTTTTAGAAGAACAGTGTTTCTAACTCACTGAATCTAATCATAGATGCAACTTCCTAAGATGAACGAATAGAAAGCAGTGCAGACTGAACTAGACGTTCCTCCTGTGTTTTAAACGCAGTCTTATTGCTAGGTCTCAAATCCTGGGGTGAGGATGAAAATATCTGTTTCCAGATTCCCCAAAGAAAAGATTTCACAACCTCTGCACACACAGATCAATTTAAATCCAGAAGATGATTTTACGGCTTGACAACCATTCTGCTAGATAGCTGCGTTTTTGTTTTAGAGCAAGATATTTCTCATTACAGCATTTAGTCTCAGTCACTACGGAATATCCAAACGCAGATTTTATAAGAAAAGTTTTTCTAACTCGCTGAGTCTAAACATAGAGGCAACTTCCTATGGTGAACGAGAACAAAGCAGAGCGGTTTGAAATAGACATTTCTCCAATGTTTCAAACGCAGTCTTACTGGTAGTTATCATATGCCTGAATATGGCTGGAAATATCTGTTTCCAGATTCTAGAAGCAAAGAATTTCTGAACTGCTGCAAGGACACATCAGTTTAACTCTGTATGCTGATTGCACAGCTTGACAACCATTCTGCTAGATAGCTGCGTTTTTGTTTTAGAGCAAGATATTTCTCATTACTGCTTTAATCTCAGTCATTGTGGGATATCCAAACGCAGCTTTTACAAGAAACGTGTTTCTAACTCGCTGAATGTAAACATAGATGCAACTTCCTAAGGTGAA
>NW_022453892.1:0-1065 GCF_009761245.1 Sapajus apella
CCAAGTGACTCCCAGGTTTGCTGGCGGCTAGGGGCGTGGAGTAAGCTGAAAGGGAAAAAGCCACCCCACCCAAGTCGCTGCCGCGCGGGAGCAGGTCTGCACGGGTTCCGAGTACCCAGGACCGCGCCGCCCTCTCCGCTCGCCGGCGCGGTGCTCACCCGCGCCCACTCTGGCGTCCCTCCGGAGCCCTGACGACCATGCGCCTTTGTGGCAGCAGAGACAGCAGCAGCGGCGACTACAGCGCCTGGGGCGGCTAGAGCGGGGGAGGGGGCGGGTAGGGGAAGCCCATGGCTGGTGGCCCGGCTGGCCACGGACTCGGACGGTCGGAGCGGGCGCGGCGGGCGCAGAGACTGCCTCTCCCGGTGCTGCTCCAGCGCAGACCCGGGACCTGGAGCCGTGCGAACTGGGACGCACGGGACTCCTTTCCGCTTCGCCGCCACTGGGTTCCGGCGCCCTCGGACCAGCGGGGGGACAGGAAACACCCGCAGCCAAGCAGCGCCGGGCGCGGGAGTGGGTGGGGTGGGGCAGGTGGGGTGTGCGACCCCTTGGGAAGGGACTCCCTGCCCGAGTCTCCAGCGCCCAGCGGGGCGCTCCGGACCCGCAGCGCCTGACCAGATCCGATCAGGTGCTGTCACCACCTCCAGGAAAAAAGGGGGACCCAGCCCCTGTCCCTGGCTTCCAGGGCGTGTGCAGCTGCCGCCGAGGGTTGGGACCACCGAGCCAGGCGCTGCAGGAGAGGCGCTAACACACCCTGGGAAGGAGGCCTCACGCATTTTCATGCTGTTAAGTAACTGTTAAATATTTTAGATATCATACTGGTGTATTTTTTTAAGTCCTTATAGTTTAGGGGCGGCAGAAGTCAGCTGAAACAATACTGGCCGTGAGCTGCTAATTGTCGAGGCGGGATGATGGTACCTAGAGGCTCGGTATGCTGTTCTCTTTCCTTTAGAATATGTTTGAACTGTTGCTTAATGAAAAGTTAAAGAAAGATAAAGAAGACAGAATTTAAAATGAGACTTCATTTGCTCTTTCTCTTCTTTTTCTGAGACAAGATCTCACCCTGTC
>NW_022453893.1:0-1065 GCF_009761245.1 Sapajus apella
CTAATTGTTATGTGCATGTATATGGCTGGAAATATCTCTTTCTAGATACTCCAAAGTAACGGTTCCTGAACTGCTAATTCACACATCTGTTTAACGCTGTAAGTTGTAAATACATCTTGAAAATCATTCTGCTAGATAGATCCGTTTTTGTTTTAGAGCCCGATATTTCTCATTACACCCTATACTCCCATTTACTCAGGAATATCCAAACGTAGCTTTTACAAGAAACGTGTTTCTAACTCGCTGAATCTAAACATGGATGCAACTTACTAAGGTCAACGAACACTCAGCAGAGTAGTTTGAAAGAGACGTTTCTCCTGTGGTTTAGACGCGATCTTACCACTAATTGTTATGTGCCGTATATGGCTGGAAATATCTGCTTCTAGATTCTCCAAAGAAATGGTTTCTGAACTGTTGCATTAATACATCTGTTAAACTCTGTAAGTTGAATGTACACCTTGACAATCATTCTGCTACATAGCTCAGTTTTTGTTTTAAAGCCAGATATTTATCATTAGACCCTATAATCCCATTCACTCAGGAAAGTCCAAACGCAGCTTTTAGAAGAAACGTGTTTCTAACTCTCTGAATCTAAACATAGATGCAACTTCCTAAGGTGAACGAACACACAGCAGAGCAGTTTGAAAGAGACGTGTCTTCTGTGGCATAGATGCGATCCTACCGCTAATTCTTTTTTTTTTTTTCCACTTTTTTTTTCCCCATTTATTTATTTTATTGCATTTTAGGTTTTGGGGTACATGTGACGAACATGCAAAATTGTTGCATAGGAACACACGTGGCAGTGTGATTTGCTGCCTTCCTCCCCATCACCTACATCTGGCATTTCTCCCCCTGCTATCTCTCCCCAACTCCCCACCCCCCACCGTCCCTCCCCTATTTCCCCCCAACTGACCCCAGTGTGTAGTGCTCCCCTCCCTGTGTCCATGTGTTCTCATTGTTCAACACCCGCCTATGAGTGAGAACATGCGGTGTTTGATCTTCTGCTCTTCTGTCAGTTTGCTGAGAATGATGGTTTCCAGGTTCATCCATGTCCCTACAAAGGAC
>NW_022453894.1:0-1065 GCF_009761245.1 Sapajus apella
TCACAGTAAGATCATGGATGCCAGTGGGTGTCATTGGCTGTCGTTTTCTTTTCAGAGCTGGTTTTAGAGCCCTCCGTTGGGATGAAAAACCCTCCGCAGCTGGAAGATGATGCACTTGAAGGCTCAGCAGACAACACACAAGGGGATGAAGTCACTGGCAACATTCATGCCTCCAGTGTTCTGAAACCAAAGATGATTAAAAGAAAACTCCCTTTCAGCAAGTGGATCCCTTGGCCTTCATGCTTAGGGTGCAGAGGTAATCACATCTACGGCTCTTAGCTGCACTCACTTCTTCTTTCTCTCTGTCTGTGGTGACAGCTCCTTCTCCTGCTGCTTTTTCTCTTCCATTTGTTCTCTCCAGCGGCTGCTGTCACCTCTGTCTGGTCTTACCCCAGTGTCCCATGGGCTCCCACCCTGCCAGGCCCTTTGTGTCCCCGTCTACTCATTGCTCACAGAACTCTGCTCTATTCCTTCCTCCACTGTCTTGAGGGTCCCTGTCACAGCCACAGGAGGGCCGGGCCTCCTTGTCCTCATCCACATGCAGTTTAAGCTGCTGAACACAGAGTTCTTTGCCTGGAATTGCGCTGCCTCTTAGAAAATGTACCTTTATTCCCTGTATACCCAACTGCATTGCCTTTTTCTTCAGGGAGCATTGCTTCGATACATCCTTCACACATAGGTTTCCCTCATGAGTTGGCTTTGGAGAACCCCAGCTAAGTCAGCCCTTACTCGTCTCTTGTTCCTCTGAATGAGAAGTGTTAAAGCTGAGCACAGAGAGCCCCACTTAGGAAACTAAACGAGAACCTGGGTCACAGGTGAGAGTTCCCTGCAGGACTGGAGTCAGGTTTGTCTTCAGCCCCAGACGTGCAGCCTTGTGACAATGTAGATGGAATTGCCAGGGACTCAGTAGTCTCGCCTCATGGACTGATTTGTGCTGACATTAACTGGATATTTATGGCATTCAGAAGTACATGCAGAGGACAGGACTTCAAAACTGCATACATCATAGATATATAATCCTAACCTCTCTCCATTTGATTCTCATTTCCATTTCTACACGTCCAG
>NW_022453895.1:0-1065 GCF_009761245.1 Sapajus apella
AGTGTTGGGGAGAATGGAGAGCCACAGGAATGCTCACCCACCACTAAGAATTATTGTGAATTATTTTTGCTATGATTGCTTATGAAAGGGTGTGTGTTGTGGGTTATGAGGAAAATTACATTTCTTACCAGGATGAAATTGAAAGCTACTGACCAGAAGAAACTGGACTTGTGTACAAAAGAAATGCCCAAGAACCTTCACAGTAACACAGTCCTAGGGGCCCACTTGGTCAAACACTCATCAGCAGGAAAATGAAGACATTTCCCACAGTCCTGTCCATGACGAGAGATCATGCAGCAATGAAAATGAATCAGGTCAGTGTGGATGGGTCTCAGGAAGAGAACAGAGGATGAAAATCGACATGGAGAAAATGCTCAGAGCCAGTGCAGCAGAGAAGCAGCCACACAGGAGACTTCTTCACATCAAAGTTAAAAACTGCAGCCAAGGCAACAGAGCAAGACACTGTCTCAAAAAGACAACAGAGTGTTCAAAAACCACATGCAGTATTGTTTAGGGATGCGTACAAATGCGGGGAAAGAAACGCACCACGAAGAAAAGTACAGGAATGATAAAGACTAAAGCAGAAAGTGACTCCCTCTGAAGGAGAAGGGAAGGAACTGGGATTTGGGAGGGGCCTCCAGAGCATCCAAAGTTTGGTTTCTTCAGATTCTATTCCCTAAACTTGGTGGAGGTCCCGTGTGTCCAATGTGTGAACATTCCTTATACCTGACCCATATTATACAAGTGCTTATTTCCTATGCAGTATTGAGAAGACAGGTATAAACAAGATGCATTAAAGAGCAAGATGGCAGATGAGCATCAGGAAGGAACCTCAAGCACATCCAAGACGTTCCACCCACAGAACCTCACCATGGATACCGTTGTGCTCACAGGCCTGGCCTCCCCTCAAAACACAGTCAGTTGTTGGAGATCAGAGCCACACTCATCACAGCAGAGGGGCAGGACCAGCTGCAACGGGGACCTTCTGTGACACCCACTGCATCCCCAGCTGTGTGAAGCAACTCAGCTGCCAGGTCTCACAGAAGATCATCATACACTGAAACC
>NW_022453896.1:0-1065 GCF_009761245.1 Sapajus apella
CTCCAAAGAAAGTTTTTCTGAACTGCTACATACACACATCTGTTTAACTCTCTAAGTTGAATATACACCTTGACAATCATTCTGCTACGTAGCTCCGTTATTGTTTTAGAGCCCGATATTTCTCATTACACTCTATACTCTCATTCACTCAGGAATCTCCAAAAGCGGCTTTTTGAGAAACGTGTTTCTAACTCGCTGAATCTAAACATAGATGCAACTTCCTAAGGTGAAAGAACACACAGCAGAGCAGTTTGAAAGGTAGGTTTCTAATGTGATTTAGACGCGATCTTTTAGCATTCTTAAGAGTCTGAATATTGCTGGAAATATCTCTTTCCAGATTCTCCAAGGAAAGGGTTTCTGAACTGCTACAGTCACAAATCTGCTTAACTCTGTAAGTTGAACATACACCTTGACAATCATTCTGCTACATAGCTCCGTTATTGTTTTAGAGCCAGATATTTCTCATTAAACCCTATACTCCAATTTATTCAGGAATATCCAAACGCAGCCTTTTGAAGAAACGTGTTTCTAAGTCGCTGAATCTAAACATAGATGCAACTTACTAAGGTGAACGAACACACAGTGGAGCAGTTTGGAAGAGACGTTTCTCGTATGATTTAGATGCGATCTTAAATTTAATTCTTAGGAGTCTGTATATGGCTGGAAATATCTCTTTCCAGATTCTCCAAAGAAATGGGTAGTGAAATGCTACCTGCACACAATTGTTTTACTCTGTAAGTTTAATATACACCCTGAAAATCATTCTACTACATAGCTCCTCTTTTGTTTTAGAGCCAGATATTTCTCATTACACCCATTATTCCCATTCACTCAGGAATATCCAAACGCAGCTTTTAGAAGAAACGTGTTTCTAATTCGCTGAATATAAACATAGATGCAACTTCCGAAGGTGAACGAACACAGAGCAGTTTGAAAGAGACGTTTCACCTGTGGTTTAGACGCGATCTTTAAGCTAAATCTTATGAGCCTGTATATGGCTGGAAATATGTCTTTTCAGATTCTCCAAAGAAAGGTTTTCTGAACTGCTACATTCACATACCTGTT
>NW_022453897.1:0-822 GCF_009761245.1 Sapajus apella
AGATTCTGTCTCGGAAAACAACTTAGGGCCAGGCGCAGTGGCTCACGCCTGTAATCCCAGCACTTTGAAAGGCCGAGGCAGGCAGATCATGAGGTCGGTAGTTTGAGACCAGCCTGACCAACATGGTGAAACCCTGTCTCTACTAAAAATATAAAAATTAGCTGGGTGGGGTGGCATGCACCTGTAATCCTAGCTACTCAGGAGGCTGAGGCAGAAGAATCACTTGAACCCAGGAGGCAGAGGTTACAGTGAGCCAAGATCACGCCATTGCACTCCAGCATAGCCAACAGAGCAAAACTCCATTTCAAAAAAATAAAAAAATAATAGTAATCTTTATCTGGATGCAGTGACTTATGCCTGTACCCCAGCACTTCGGGAGACTGAGGCAGGAGTATTGCTTGAGCCTGGGAGTTTAAGAACAGACTCGGCAACGTAGCGAGACCCTGTCTCTACAAAAAAATTAAAAAATTAACCAGGTGTGGTGGAGCACCTGTGGTCCCAGGCACTTATAGAGGACTGAGGCAGGAGGATCACTTGAGCCCAGGAGTTCCAGGCTGCAAGGAGCCATGATCACAACATTGCACTCCAGCCTGGGGACCCTGTCTCCAGAAAAAAAACAAAAGCAAAAACAAATAAAAATCTTCACGTTAAACACAACAAACAGGCCAGGCGTGGTGGCTCACGCCTGTAATCCAAGCACTTTGGAGGCCAAGGCGGGTGGATCACCTGAGGTTGGGAGTTCAAGACCAGCCTGACCAACACGGTGAAACCCCGTTTTTTTTTTTAAAAAAAAAAAAAAAAAAAAAAAAAAAGAAAAATACA
>NW_022453897.1:922-1064 GCF_009761245.1 Sapajus apella
AAAAAAAAAAAAAAAAAAAAAAAAAAAAGAAAAATACACAACAAACATAAATTCCTGAAAGACTCTCCACAAGGGTGGAAGGCCTCTTGTATGCCTCATTTATTGCCAAGGACTTTTTATAAGCTTTGATACTATCAGTGTT
>NW_022453898.1:0-1064 GCF_009761245.1 Sapajus apella
TTTGGTGCCATGATGGGTTCATTCCTCAGCTCCTGGTCCAGAGCAGAAAATAATCGGGGACATATTCTGTTTTATTTAAGAACATAATAACCACAAGACTTAGAAAATCTCCGGTTCGGTAGCACACACACCTCAGGCACAGCCTCAAACAGGAGCTCCAGGAACAACTCACTGGTCATTAGAGAAATGCAAATCAAAACCACATTGAGTTACCATCTCCTGCCAATTAGAATGGCGATCATTAAAAAATCTGGAGACCACAGATGCTGGAGAGGATGTGGAGAAATAGGAACACTTTTACACTGTTGATGGGAGCGAAAATTAGTGCCACCATTGTGGAAGACACTGTAGCGATTCCACAAGGATCTAGAAATAGAAATTCCATTTGACCCAGCAATCCCATTACTGGGTATGTATCCAAAGGATTATAAATCATTCGATTATAAAGATACATGCACACGTATGTTCACTGTGGCACTGTTTACAATAGCAAAGGCTTGGAATCAGCCCAAATGCCCATCAAGGATAGACTGGATAAAGAAAATGTAGTACATACACACAATGGAATACTATGCAGCCATAAAAAAGGATGAGTTCATGTCCTTTGTAGGAACATGGATGAAGCTGGAAACCATCATTCTCAGCAGACTAACACAGGAACAGAAAACCACACACCGCATGTTCTCACTCATAAGTGGGTGTGGAACCATGAGAACATATGGTCACAGGGAGGGGAACATCACACACTGGAGTCTGTTGGGGGCTGGGAGGCTAGAGTAGGGGTGGCAGGAGGTGGGGAGCTTCAGGAGGTATAACATTAGGAGAAATACTTAACGTAGGTGACAGGGGGATGGAGGCAGCAACGCACCATGACATGTGTGTACCTGTGTAACAATCCTGCAAGGTCTGCACATGTGCCCCAGAACTTAAAGTATAATAATAATAAATAAAAAGTGCATTTGTAAGAAGCTGATCAAGTCCACATAGGCACCGTCGCACACTAACCAGTCTCTGGCCGGTGGTGTGCATCAGGGCGATGCAGTGTGGAGGGGACAGACGTGTGA
>NW_022453899.1:0-1064 GCF_009761245.1 Sapajus apella
GACATGGACACACACACACACACACACACACACACACACACACACACTCTTCTAATTAATAGGTTCTATCTATGTGCCAGGACCTAATCCTCACAAAATTCTGCAAGAAGAGTATTATCTCCACCTTAAAGAAAAGAAAACTCAAGCTCAGGAAGCTTATGATAGCTTCCCTTTTCCAGCTAACAAAGCAATGGGTGAAAATGGGATTCAAACACAGGTATATTTGGTTCTTTTCCGTCATGCTGTGTAGTAGGCAGAATTTTAAGAATGACTCACACAGACCCTTGCCCCTGTATAATGTCCTCCCCCTTGAGTATGGATGAAAACTGTGAATATGATGAGATATCGCAGGAGTGATTATGTTACATTACATGGCAAAAGGAAGATTATCTGGTAAACCTAATCTGATGTCATCACATGAGGTCTTTTAAAAGCAGAGCATTTTCTGCAGCTGACAGCAGAATGGGAAGTCAGAGATTCAGAGGACCTGAAGGATTTAATGCACATCACTGACATGAAGATGGAGGGGTCTAGGCCACATGACCAAGAATATGTGCAGCCTCTAGAAGCTGAAAGCAGAACACAACTGAGCCAACAACAACAACAACAACAACAACAAAACAGGGCCTCAGTTCTACAACCACAAGAAACTGAATTCTGCAAATGCCCTGAGTGAGCCTGGAAGAGAACTCTTCCTCAGAGACTCCAGATAAGGGCCCAGCCCAGTCAACTCCTTGATTTTAGTCATATGAGACCTTAAGCACAAAACCCAACTGAGATGTGTGACCTATAAAATTGTAAAATAATGGGTATTTTTGTGTGATGGTAAAACATACTAACATGAAATTTACTACTGTAACAATTTTTAAGTGTACAATTCAGTGGCATTAAGGACATTCACATTGTTCATGATGTGATGATCACCAACATCAAATCCATCTCCAGAACTTTTTCATCTTTCCAAACTGAAAACTCCATATTCATTAAACACTAAGTCCCCACTTCCCCTACTCCTAACCCCTGGAAACCACCATTCTACTTTCTGTCTCTGAATCTGGCTACTC
>NW_022453900.1:0-1064 GCF_009761245.1 Sapajus apella
TTGTTTAACTCTGTAAGTTTAATATACACCTTGACAATCATTCTGCTACATAGTTCCGTTTTTGTTTTAGAGCCAGATATTTCTCATTACACTGTATACTCCCATTCACGCAAGAATATCGACACGCAGCTTTTTGAAGAAACGTGCTTCTAACTCGCTGAATCGAAACATAGATGCAACTTCCTAAGGTCAACGAACACACAGCAGAGCAGTTTGAAAGACACGTTTGTCCTGTGGTTTAGACGCGACCTTACCGCTAATTCTTATGAGCCTGTTTATGGCTGGAAATATCTATTTCCAGATTCTCCAAAGAACGGGTTTCTGAACTGCTACATTCACACATCTGGTTAACTCGATATGTGGAATATACACCTTGACAATCATTCAGCTAAATAGATCCGTTTTTGTTTTTGGAGAAACGTTTTGTTTTTGTATTTGGAGAAACGTCATTCTAACTCGCTGAATCCAAACATAGATGCAACTTCTGAAGGTGAACGAACACACAGCGGAGCAGTTTGAAAGAGGCGTTTCTCGTATGATTTAGATGCGATCTTAAAGCTAATTCTTAAGAGTCTGTATATGGCTGAAAATATCTCTTTCCAGATTCTCCAAAGAAAGGATTAGTGAACTGCTACATTCACACAATTGTTGTAGTCTGTGAGTTTAATAAACACCTTGACAATCATTCTGCTACATAGCTCCGTTTTTGTTTTAGAGCCAGATATTTCTCATTACACCCTATACTCCCAATAACCCAGGAATATCCAATCGCAGCTTTTAGAATAAACCTGTCTCTAACTCGCTGAATCTAAACATAGATGCAACTTCCTAATGTGAACCAAACACAGCAGAGCAGTTTGAAAGAGACGTTTCTGCTGTGGTTTACATGCGATTTTACCGCTAATTCTTATCAGCCTGTTTATGGCTGGAAATATCTCTTTCCAGATTCTCCGAAGAAAGGGTTATTCAACTGCTACATTCACACAATTGTTTATCTCTGTAAGTTTAATACACACCTTGACAATCATTCGGCTAGATAGCTCAGTTTTTGTTTTAGAGCCAGA
>NW_022453901.1:0-615 GCF_009761245.1 Sapajus apella
CTGGATAGCCATGAGTAATTTCGTTCTACTTAATAACGTGTGGGCTTGAGGAGGAGCCAGCATTGGATTAGAAGGAGGGAGAATGGACGTGTGAATTAGGGAAAGGTGCCTCCTCCTTTGCAGCCTGGATGGGTTCAAAGCCCACCTCATACTACTAAGTATTTGGCTGGACACAACCCGTTGTGTGGGATGCCTGTGTGTGTGTGTGTGTGTGTGTGTGTGTGTGTGTGCGTTTGCTTGTGCGTGTGCTTGTGCTTCTGTGTGTTTGTGGGTGTGGGAGGGAGTGTGTGTGGGGGTGTGTGGGTGGGTATGTGTGTGTCAGTGTTTGTGTCTCCAGACCTGAGCAGCAGACGCTTTTTCCTCTGGTAGTATGTTACTCAGAAACTTGGATAAGCCCCAGCCCTCCTGAAAACGCAATACATGTAGGTTTGAAGACATTGATGTTGATGATTGGCGAGAGCGCGGTGTTGGACACCAGCTCATTTCCCATGTGCCACTGAGGCCTGCTGAGCTTTGCTCAAGAGGTCTCTTGACTCTTACTTTGTAGCAGGAGCTCCTAAGTGAATCAAGCCTTTCTACCTGACACTCTTGAAAAGGCTTGATTCACTTAGGATC
>NW_022453901.1:715-1064 GCF_009761245.1 Sapajus apella
CTGCTGAGCTTTGCTCAAGAGGTCTCTTGACTCTTACTTTGTAGCAGGAGCTCCTAAGTGAATCAAGCCTTTTCAAGAGTGTCAGGTAGAAAGGCAAGCTATCTCGGGTTAGACCCAATATTCAAATTGGAACCGGGCACATTCTCATTAGAGACAAGGGACCAAAGACGGTGCCGATGGAATCTAACATCTTTTGACGTTGACCTCAATCCGTGAAAGCCCTTGTGAGGCCATTGAACTGTCACATTGGGCCTGGGGCAGGCAGTGCACCCTGTGCAATTAGAGTTCCGAAGATTTGGATTTGATTTCCAGCCCTGTTCCAGTCAGTCAGCCACTCACTTTCAAATGA
>NW_022453902.1:0-481 GCF_009761245.1 Sapajus apella
GTCTTTCTAACTCGCAGAATCTAAACATAGATGCAACTTCCGAAGGTGAACGAACACACAGTGGAGCAGTTTGAAAGAGACGTTTCTCGTAGGATTTAGATGCGATCTTAAAGCTAATTGTTAAGAGGCTGTATAAAGCTGTAAATATCTCTTTCCAGATTCTCCAAAGAAAGGTTTGGTGAAATGCTACATTCATACAATTGTTTAACTCTGTAAGTTTAATATACACCTTGACAATCATTCTGTTACATAGCTCCGTTTATCTTTCAGAACCAGATATTTCTCATTAAACCCTATATTCACATTCACTCAGGAATATCCAAACGCATCTTTTTGGAGAATCCTCTTTCTAACTCGCAGAATCTAAACATAGATGCAACTTCCGAAGGTGAACGAACACACAGTGGAGCAGTTTGAAAGAGACGTTTCTCGTATCATTTAGATGCGATCATAAAGCTAATTCTTAGAGTCTGTATAAAGC
>NW_022453902.1:581-1064 GCF_009761245.1 Sapajus apella
TAAATGATACGAGAAACGTATCATTTAGATGCGATCATAAAGCTAATTCTTAGAGTCTGTATAAAGCTGGAAATATCTCTTTCCAGATTCTCCAAAGAAAGTGTTGGTGAACTGCTGCATTCACACAGTTGTTTAACTCTGTAAGTTTAATATACAACTTGACAATCATTCTGTTACATAGCTCCGTTTTTGTTTTCGAGCAAGATATTTCTCGTTAAACCCTATACTCCCCTTCGCTCAGGAATATCCAAACGCAGCTTTTTGGAGAAAAGTCTTTCCAACTCGCAGAAACTAACCATAGATGCAACTTCCGAAGGTGAACGAACACACAGTGGAGCAGTTTGAAAGAGACGTTTCTCGTATGATTTAGATGCGATCTTAAAACTAATCCTTAAGAGTCTGTATATGGCTGTAAATATCTCTTTCCAGATTCTCCAAAGAAAGGGTTGGTGAACTGCTACATTCACACAATTGCTTAACTCT
>NW_022453903.1:0-1064 GCF_009761245.1 Sapajus apella
CCGGCGCTTGCCGGCACAGCAGCGCTGGCCACAACAGCCGCGCTGGCAAGCGTGGAGCACCTCTGCCCGGGAATTTCCTAGTCTGTGGGCAATAAAAACGCGGTGGCCACTCACCCTCTGCGCTTTCACTGGGAGCTGCATTCCTGAGCTGTTGCTAAACGGCCATCTTGGATCTCCTCCCAGAGATAGATATTTCTCATTACACCCTCTACTGCCATTCACTCAAGAGTATCCAAACGCAGATTTTACAAGAAACGTGTTTCTAACTAGCTGAATCAAAACATAGATGCAACTTCCTAAGGTGAACGAACACACAGCAGAGCATTTTGAAAGACACGTTTCTCCTGTGGTTTAGACGCGATCATAAAGCTAATTCTTATCATCCTGTTTATGGCTGGAAATATGTCTTCCCCGATTCTCGAAGAAATGGTTTCTCAACTGCTACATTCACACGTCTGTTTTACTCTGTAAGCTGAATATACACCTTGACAATCATTCTGCTACATAGCTCCGTTTTTGTTTTGGAGAAAGTAACTTTGTTTACGCCCTATACTCCCAATCATTCAGGAATATCCAAAAGCAGCTTTTAGAAGAAACGTGTTTCTAACTCGCTAAATGTAAACATAGATGCAACTTCCTAAGGTGAACGAACACACAGCAGAGCAGTTTGAAAGAGACGTTCCTCCTGTGGTTTAGACGCGATCTTACCGCTAATCATTATGAGGCTATATATGGCTGGATATATCTCCTTCCAGATTCTCCAAAAAAAGGGTTTCTGAACTGCTACATTCATACATCTGTTAAACTCTGTAAGTTGAATATACACCTTGACAATCATTCTGCTACATAGCTCCGTATTTGTTTTAGAGCCAGATATTTCTCATTACACCCTATACTCCCATTCACTCAGGAATATACAAACGCTACTTTTAGAAGAAACGTGTTTCTAATTCGCTGAATCTAAACATAGATGCAACTTCCTAAGGTGGACGAAGACACAGCAGAGTAGGTTGAAACGGACATTTCTCCTGTGGTTTAGACGCGATCTTACCACTAATTTTTTT
>NW_022453904.1:0-1064 GCF_009761245.1 Sapajus apella
GTTATAATGAATGCAAAGACAGTCACACATTGTCCTACCATCTCACACGAGAAGGTTTGGGATTGAAGTTTCTTTGAACAGGTGTGTTCACCAAGAAATCTTCATGAAACCATACTATCATGGGGAGCCAAGAAAAAAGAAAGCTGTTAGAAAAAAAAAAAAGAGAGAGAGAAAAAAAACATTACAGCATATATGAGGGAAGCTTTACAAACACCATAAAAGCTCAATTATGTTGTCATAATCCGGAAACACCCCAACCCATCCCAAAGGTCTTTGCACATAGTGAGTTAAGTTTAGGAAGATGAAGAGGCTATAAAGATTGTTTTTCTTCAAAGAAAATAGAAAAACACTGCTCACTATGTTGGTCAGGCTGGTACAGAACTCCTGACCTCAGGAGTTCCTCCCTCCTCAGGCTCCCAAATTGCTGCTATTACAGGTGTGAGCCACTGCTCCTGGCCAGTTGATAATTGTTTGAATTGTGCACCAATATTGACTTTAGAGTCTGTACTGCAATTTTCATTTCTTATAATACACGTATCAGGATTGAATGTCAAAGTTATAAGCTGGAGTTTGGCACAGCTGCTAGAGTCTGTCATCTCAGCACTTTCAGGGGTCAAGGCAGGAGGATCACTTGAGCCTGGAAGTTTCACTTGTGGGCTTGGAGAAGGACTGCATGGTTCTATTGAGTGGTGAAAGTAACTTTCAGCAGATAAATGGAGTGCCAGAGGAGGATGGAGTGGGAAGGTGGTCTTCCCCTGAAGTACAGCCTCTCAGCAACAGGGCTCGCCTCCAGCTGCTCTCAGCTGAATTCCCTGTCACTCCACCATTGATGACCTGCCGCATCTGCTGGTGCCTGTCGGTGCACTCTTCTTCTTTAAAGCCAAGCTTCCCTAGAGGCTTGCAGGGTTCTAACACTTTACAGTTTGTTTTATCTATTTTTTCAGAATATCAACTGATTATAAATATGTGTGTGTGTATATATATGTATATGTGCATATATATGTATGTATATATATGTGTGTATATATGTATATATGTGTGTATGTATGTAAACAACAAATCAT
>NW_022453905.1:0-1064 GCF_009761245.1 Sapajus apella
GGCTGTGCCCAGCCCCTTCCCCTTCCCTTCTCGTCCTGGAATCCCCATCTGGGACTGGGGTCTCCCACTCCGTGGCTCTCCACTTGGACTCCTGTACAGGGAAAGGACACCCCAGCAGCGCCCTTGTGACCATCCTGAGAATGGACAGGACACCTGGGGTGGGGAAGAAAGCACAGAATCCAGACACCAGCCTGGACACAGGCCCCTGGGATAATCTCCTATTCCTTGGAAAGTGCTAGTCTCTGAGGGAGGAACAGCGACTTCTGGTCCTGATCTGAGTGGAGGTCGAGGGACTCAGAAAAGCTGGAATCAGACCTTCAAACACATTGAGTGTGAGGCAAAGAACAAGGCCTCGGGAAAAAAGTCACAAAGCTCAAGACTGCTGCAGGGTTCAAAGGGAACCCCTGATCAGTATTCCAGGGACTGTCTTCCCCTCCATTTCCTGAGAGACGCCATCCCTTAATTGTCCTAGAGAGCAGAGGGAGCCCTCAGAGGAATCTCAGGAAACCTCATGTCATTCTCCATTCAAGGGAGGGCGATATTCTCCGTGATCCCATTTTCCTCCCCTCCTCGTGGGAGGCCATCTCGGGAGATCTATGGGAAATGGGAAAGGCTCCCCAGTGCCCCTGGGACACGCGCGCTGCAGCGTCTCCTTCCGGTTCTCCAGGTATTTATGGAGGCACTCCAGGCACTCAATCTCGAAGTAGGTTCTCGTCCTCTCCGCCAAACGGCCCACCTCCCACTTGCACTGGGTGATCTGAGGTCCAGGAGCGCGGGTCCTCGTTCAGGGCGATGCAGTTCTTGGCGTCCTAGGCGGCTACTGGTCACACCCGTGGCGGAGGCCCCCACGGGCCCCACGTAGCAACCAATCACCCACTGGATAAACTGAGACCCTGGCCCCGCCCTCGAGGTCAGCCCCGCCCCGCCCACCCCGCGGGGACTTTGGAGCCTCTTTGTCACACTGTGTACCTGAGGACTGGCCCAGGATCTGTCTGTGGAAACCAAGAGAGGCCCCCAGGCTGTGCCCAGCCCCTTCCCCTTCCCTTCTCGTCCTGGAATCCCCA
>NW_022453906.1:0-1064 GCF_009761245.1 Sapajus apella
GACAGATCAACCAGACAGAAAATTAACAAGGATATCCAGGACTTGAACTCAGACCTGGACCAAGCAAACCTAATAGACATTTACAGAACTCTCCACCCCAAATCCACAGAATATACATTCTTCTCAGCACCACATCACACCTACTCTAAAATTGACCACATAATTGGGAGTAAATCACTCCTCAGCAAATGCAAAAGAACGGAAATCGTAACAAACAGTCTCTCAGACCACAGTGCAATCAAGTTAGAACTCAGAATTCAAAAACTAACTCAGAACCGCACAGCTTCATGGAAACTGAACAACTTGCTCTTGAATGTTGACTGGATAAACAATGAAATGAAGGCAGAAATAAAGATGTTCTTCGAAACCAACGAGAATGAAGACACAACATACCAGAATCTCTGGGACACATTTAAAGCAGTCTCTAGAGGAAAATATATAGCAATAAGTGCCCACATGAGAAGCAAGGAGAGATCAAAAATTGACACCCTATCGTCAAAACTGAAAGAGCTAGAGGAGCAAGATCAAAAAAACTCAAAGTCTAGCAGAAGACAAGAAATAGCTAAGATCAGAGCAGAACTGAAGGAGATAGAGACACAAAAAACCCTTCAAAAAATCAATAAATCCAGGAGCTGGTTTTTTGAAAAGATCAACAAAATAGACAGACCACTAGCCAGATTAATAAAAAAGAAAAGAGAGAATAACCAAATTGATGCAATAAAAAACGATAAAGGGGATATCACCACAGATTCCACAGAAATTCAAACCATCATCAGAGATTATTACAAACAACTCTATGCACACAAACTAATAAACCTGGAAGAAATGGATAAATTCCTGGACACTTGCCTCCTGCCAAGCCTAAACCAGGAAGAAGCCGAAACCCTGAACAGACCCATAACAAGGTCTGAAGTTGAGGCAGCAATTAAGAGCTTACCACCCAAAAAAAGCCCAGGTCCAGATGGGTTCACAGCTGAGTTCTACCAGACAAACAAAGAGGAGCTGGTACCATTTCTTCTGAAACTATTCCAAACAATACAAAAAGAGGGAATTCTTCCCAAATC
>NW_022453907.1:0-1064 GCF_009761245.1 Sapajus apella
GGCTGTGCCCAGCCCCTTCCCCTTCCCTTCTCGTCCTGGAATCCCCATCTGGGACTGGGGTCTCCCACTCCGTGGCTCTCCACTTGGACTCCTGTACAGGGAAAGGACACCCCAGCAGCGCCCTTGTGACCATCCTGAGAATGGACAGGACACCTGGGGTGGGGAAGAAAGCACAGAATCCAGACACCAGCCTGGACACAGGCCCCTGGGATAATCTCCTATTCCTTGGAAAGTGCTAGTCTCTGAGGGAGGAACAGCGACTTCTGGTCCTGATCTGAGTGGAGGTCGAGGGACTCAGAAAAGCTGGAATCAGACCTTCAAACACATTGAGTGTGAGGCAAAGAACAAGGCCTCGGGAAAAAAGTCACAAAGCTCAAGACTGCTGCAGGGTTCAAAGGGAACCCCTGATCAGTATTCCAGGGACTGTCTTCCCCTCCATTTCCTGAGAGACGCCATCCCTTAATTGTCCTAGAGAGCAGAGGGAGCCCTCAGAGGAATCTCAGGAAACCTCATGTCATTCTCCATTCAAGGGAGGGCGATATTCTCCGTGATCCCATTTTCCTCCCCTCCTCGTGGGAGGCCATCTCGGGAGATCTATGGGAAATGGGAAAGGCTCCCCAGTGCCCCTGGGACACGCGCGCTGCAGCGTCTCCTTCCGGTTCTCCAGGTATTTATGGAGGCACTCCAGGCACTCAATCTCGAAGTAGGTTCTCGTCCTCTCCGCCAAACGGCCCACCTCCCACTTGCACTGGGTGATCTGAGGTCCAGGAGCGCGGGTCCTCGTTCAGGGCGATGCAGTTCTTGGCGTCCTAGGCGGCTACTGGTCACACCCGTGGCGGAGGCCCCCACGGGCCCCACGTAGCAACCAATCACCCACTGGATAAACTGAGACCCTGGCCCCGCCCTCGAGGTCAGCCCCGCCCCGCCCACCCCGCGGGGACTTTGGAGCCTCTTTGTCACACTGTGTACCTGAGGACTGGCCCAGGATCTGTCTGTGGAAACCAAGAGAGGCCCCCAGGCTGTGCCCAGCCCCTTCCCCTTCCCTTCTCGTCCTGGAATCCCCA
>NW_022453908.1:0-1064 GCF_009761245.1 Sapajus apella
TACGCTCTATTCAATTCTGATCATTTCTGATTGCCACCTCATTGCTATACTCTGATCATTTCTGATCAGCTCTGATTCCTACCTCAGTGCTGGGCTCTGATCAATTCTGATCATTTCTGAATCCTACCTCAGTGCTAGACTTTGATCAGATCTGATCATTTCTTATTGCCACCTGGGTGCTAGGCTCTGATCAATTCTGATCATTTCTGATTCCTACCTCAGTGCTAGGCTCTGATCAATTCTGATTATTTCTGATTCCTCCTTCAGTGCTAAGCTCTCATCAATTCTGCTCAGTTCTGATTCCTACCTCAGTGCTAGGCTCTGATCAATTCTGAATCCTACCTCAGTGCTAGGCTCTCGTCAATTCTGATCATTTCTGATTGCCACCACAGTGCTAGGCTCTGATCAATTATGATCAGCTCTGATCAATTCTGATCATTTCTGATTGCCACCACAGTGTTAGGCTCTGATCAATTCTGACTATTTCTGATTTCTACCTCAGTTCTAAGCTCTGATCAATTCTGATTCCTACATCAGCGCTAGGCTCTGATCAATTCTGATCATTTATGATTGCCATCTCAGTGCTAGGCTCGTATCAATTCTGATTATTTCTGATTCCAATCTCCGTGCTAGGCTCTGATCAATTCTGATTCCTACCTCCGTGCTAGGCTCTGATAAATTCTGATCATTTCTGATTCCTATGTCAGTGCTAGGCTCTGTTCATTTCTCATCATTTCTGATTGCCACCTCATTGCTAGGCTCTGATCAATTCTTATCAGTTTTGATTCCTACCTCAGTGCTGGGCTCTGAACAATTCTGATTCCTACCTCAGTGCTAGGCTCTCATCAATTCTGATCATTTCTGGTTGCCACCTCAGTGCTAGGCTCTGATCACTTCTGATCATTTCTGAATCCTACCTCCGTGCTAGGCTCTGATAAATTCTGATCATTTCTCATGGCCACCGCGGTGCTAGGCTCTGATCAATTCTGATCATTTCTGATTTCCACCTCAGTGCTGGGCTCTCATCAATTCTGCTCATTTCTGATTCCTACCTGAGTGCTAGG
>NW_022453909.1:0-1064 GCF_009761245.1 Sapajus apella
AAGAATACATACAAATAGCCATGTCTTTTATCAAAAAGACAAGAAATAAATGATCATGAAGATGCAGAGAAAAGGACGCCAAGGCAAACTGATGGTGGAAATGTAAATTAGTATAGCAGTTACCTGCTGTGAAAAACAGTATGAAGATTCCAAAAACAAAAACAAACAAAAAAACTAAAAACAGAACCACCACATGATCCAGCAGTCCTACTGTTGAGTATATATCCAAAAGAAAGGAAATCAGTATATCAAAGAGATGTGCATACTCCCATGTTTATTGCAGCACTATTTACAATAGCCAAGATATGGAATCAACCCAAGTGTCAATCAATAGGTGAATGGATAAAGGAAATGTGGCACATATACAAAAAGGAATATTACCCAGCCATAAAACAGAATTAAATCCTCTTATTTGCAACAACATAAATGGAACTGGAGGACATTGCATTAACTAAAATAAGCTAGGCAAGGAAAGGCCAGTCTGGCATGTTCTCACCCCTATGTGAGAGCAAAAAAAAAAAATGGTCTCATGGATGCAGAGAATAGAATGATGGTTACCAGAGACTGGGAAGGAAAGTGGGGAGGGGTTGCATAAAGATAAGATGGTTAATGGGTACAAAAAATACAGTTGGTTAACAGAAATCAGATCTAGTGTTTGGCAGCACGATAATTCAGCTATAGTTATCAATAATTTATTGTACATTTCAAATAACTACAGGGGTGGATTTGGCATATTTCCAGAACAAAGAAATGATGAATCATTAAGGTTATACATATCCCAATTACTCTGATTTGATCAATATAAATTGGATATTTGTATCCAAATATTACATGCACTCTGCAAATTGTACAACTATTATGGAACCATAACAAGTTTTAAAAGCCAAGACAAAAATGCAAAAATTATGTGAATATACAGGTATTATAGATCCTTTCTCAAATGTTATCTCTTAAAAATCACAGGGCAATGTTTGAAATTCTTCTGCATATATCGAATATACTATATTCCTCCAGGGAAAACTGAAATCTCAAGGATTTTTTTAAAGTCATTTTTTCTTCTTTCT
>NW_022453910.1:0-1064 GCF_009761245.1 Sapajus apella
CGCGGACGTCCCCGGCAAGCCGCAGACGCCCCCAACGCGCCGACCGCACCTCAGACGCCGCCGTCGCGCGGCAGACGCCGTCAGTGCCTGGGACATCGTGGATGCCCGTGACGCGCAGACACCACTGACGCTGTCAGTGCCTGGGACGCCGCCGAACCGCTGACCGCACCGCCTTTTCTTTTTCTTTTTTCTTCTTTGTTGCCCAGGCTGGTCTTAGCTCCTGAGCGCAGGCAGTCCTTCCACTTCAGCCTCCCAAAGTAGGATTATAGGCATAAGCCACTATACTTTTATACTAAATTAAATACTTTAAATGACCGAATTATATGGTAACTGAATTAATCGAAATAAAACTTTTTTTAAAAAAGAGAAAACTTCGGAAGATGAAACTGCTTAGAAATAAGGTAACTACATCCCAGAACAAAGCTCCAGAATATTTATAGGAATACAAAAACATCTAGGAGCCAGTAAGGTAAAATTCACAATCTCTGGTACCCAATCAAAACTACAAAGTATGCAAAGAAACAGTAAATTATGACCCATAATAAGAAAAATCAATCATTTAGAAACAGACCCAGAAATGACATATTATAAAATTAGTAGGCAAGATCATTAAAACAGTTATTGTAACTGCACTGCATATTTTCAAGAAGGCAAAGAAAGATTGAGCAGGTTAGGTAAAGGTGAAATATAGAAATACCCAAATGAACCTCTGGAGATTAAAAACTACAATGAGTGAGATGAAAAATACTCTCGGTAAGACAAATATTACACTGTAGATGAAAAGATTAGTGAAGACATAGAAATAAAACACAGAGGTGGGGAAACAGAGTCAATGTGCTGTGGGAAAACTTGCAGTCTAATACATCTAACTAGAGCCCACAAAGGAGGAGGAGGAGCAGAAAAAAAATCTGAAATAATAATAGAGTTTTCTAAACTAGATGAAAATCAAGTCTGGGGAATACATTTTAAAAGAGATAAGATCAAGGATTTTGCCAGAAAGAAACCACATGTAAACACACACACACACACGAATACTTTAAAGGGCAAAAGATACATATATGCAT